>NC_039491.1:6703758-7003758 GCF_003590095.1 Trichoplusia ni
AATATCGATTCCAGAAATACTTTTTCAATTAATTAATAATCGTTTACTCATCAATCATATCAAAGAAACAAATTCTATGCTTTACTATCTAGGTATTTTGGGAAGACATAAATAAATATGACTATCGAGAAAATAAGTCAAGGCTGGTTAGTCTAATGTTGACGACCTAAAAAGCTACGATACCTCGTGTTATCGTAATATTGTCTACAATTTTTATTAGAGAAATGTTTCTAGATATTTAATCGATTTAACTTATGCTGACATTACTTGTTTAAAGAACGAAGTAAACAGCGTTACTTACGTACTTAAAAAAGTGATTGTTTTATACAAATGAAACTAGCAGAAGCTAATAATGTCATCTTTGTCTCTAAGTCTAGACATAATACACTATACAGAGTGGGTAATGGACGTCGACAGGACTTTAGTCTTCGACTGTACATTATATCATATCACATGTCGGCGCGTATTGGCTGTTGGCATACATTCCTCGGATTAAGCGCACAGTCTGCTCTCCTAACCGTAATAACTGCTGATAGAACCGCTTACGAACACCCTGTGTTCTTGTGCACACAATTGGCGACTTCTGGATTACTGTCCGTTTCTGTCAAACATTTCACTTAAAGCCATTAAACGCTTGTCATTTTTTTTTTATTTAAACATCAACGTTATTATTGGATCTCGTGATTGAAATATCACGCAAAAAATATCACGGACATCATCATTAGCCAATTACTATAACAGTTGCTATCGTGTGTAAACTTTCGATTCGCCTACAATAGGTGAAGCACGCTACATTCGTAGTCATATTTCTAGGTCTATAGTCTGGGATCAAAACGCTGAGATCTAAATTACTTATATTGTTTCCGATCTTAATATCCGATGAACATGCAACGTCATGTTACTTGTTATAACAATAATTACCGTTTTTTTCTTGGAAGACTTTGTGGAGATTTTGAGTTAATTTTGCATTCTTGGAATCTGATTTTTTATGCTGTTAATAAAGGTTTTAATAAGATAGTCTAATCAATGTATCGATTCTGCTGCACAAAAAATAGTCTAAAACAAATAAGTTTATATTCAAATGTCTCTCACTCCTCACTAATAGACGTGCCTGAATGCGCCTTGCGCCAATTTCGTTGGACGGCAGTCGCTCGCAAGCAGGTGCGTTGTGCGCGCGTGCGTCCGCCATCTTTGAACAACAGCTGATATAACCGCCAACGCGATCTTATAAATCGAAATTTTTGAATATTGAACGAGTACGATTTGTAGCAGATAGGTTTTAGATGCACATACATTAACGTTAAGTGCAGTGACTTTATAAACGGACTAATGAAGATGACAGTTAATCGAATAAGAGTTGTGGTGCTGGGGAGCCCGCGATGCGGCAAGTCCGGTAAGAATCGCCTTTGATTTGACTGAAACTTTAAATAGTTGTTAGCCAGTGATTTATGCCATTGGAAGGCATAATTTTCCGGTGCAGCTAATTAAAGGATTCTATTAAAACCAGCTTAACGATTTGTCGATAAGTAACATAGTATTTTATTTTACGCCGGCACCGAAATCAATTATAATTACTACTAGCGCAACATGTTTTACTCTTATTTTCACTGCCCCGAGGTTGTTATTAGGATTATTAAATTAATTATGGCCGCGTGGTTCAGATTAGTTAAAACAGATTTGAATCATCAATGCCTGTTGTGCCGACTGGTTTCTGTTGTGATCTCCTTAATTGCTTTAAGATGCTTTTATGATATTATAACACCAATCAGAATCAGTGAAATTTACATTACATAATTGTTATTAGAAAATATTATGCTTTGGTTTACAAGGGCGTAAGTTAACGTATATTATATTCTTTTTAATTATGTAAAAACTTTCTACTTTTGGCACTGTAATAGTGGTAATAGTAATAAAATGCGAAGTACGTGAGTTGACATGTGGGTGGCAACTTTCGCAAGTCCCTTAACAAGTTGGGCCTTTAAACTAGCGTTAACCGGCTCCATTCGTCGGCTATTGATAGTTTGTTGGTGTTTATTGTTCAATTTATATTTCCTTAGTTTGTTTCGTTACTGTTACTTCCGCAGTGAGCTAACACAGCCGAGAGAAGCCAACCTCTGCGAGTGTGTGAGATACATTGTTATGGTATGACACACGAGTATTGTTGACAGATGTAATACAATGGGCGGAACCAGTAACTCTTTGCAGACAATCGGAATAACATAATTGAATGGTTTGTTGGTTTCCAGAGGGATAGAGATGTTTACTGCATAGTAATATGTCAGCAGAATGCCGATGACTAATGGAAACTTGAATTGGATGAACTGGACGGAAACTGATTGACAAGTCAGATGCTTTCATTCGAACTCGTTTCTTTAGCTAAGTTTCAGGCATACAATTGTTATAAAACCATGAGGAAAAAATGCAGTGGAGTTCCTATAACTTTCGAATATGATTCTAGTACTTTTTGTTTTGAAAAAATTCAACCTTTTAATAAAATAATTGTATGAAATCAGTTTTTATGTAAGTAAAAAACCTTTTTGCTAGTCAACCCGTTTTACATATATACACTCATCCTTCAATGTCAAGACCAATAAACAGAGCTACCTAATTAAAAACAAAACTCTGTTTATATGAACATCCTTGTTATTATAATGTTATCGTGTTTACTGTTGGATCAGTTCCATGGAATCGGGCACTAGGCTGTTGACATAGTATGCGCGCCAGTTATCAACGCAATGATACTATACGACTGATAACTGACATTTACTGTGTTGCACCTTAATGTAACGTAACATTGTTGCAAAAGAGCTTGTAATGCGTTTTACGATGGTCTATTTTAATGTAACACATTTTATATATTTTTGTAATGAATAAACTAAGCCAGTTTCATTTTTTACCTGGGCAGTCTGGATGTTTAGGATCATCATCATCATCATCCACAGCCTTTGTCCTCCCACTGCTGGGCATAGGCCTCCCCTTTTTCGTGCCAATTTCTACGGTCCTGTGCCAGCCTCATCCAGACTCTTCTTTTTACCTAATGCGCCTCTATTGGTTTTTCAAAAACAGCTTTAGATCATGAAGATCAGAAAAAATGATAATTGTTTAAAACAAGCTCAGACATCATGCTCTTTTAACTAATTCTATATGAATACCAGTCCGAAAAGAAGAGAATGGTTACCCCATTCTCTTTATCTTTGCAAAGCAACCTTCCTCTTGTATATGTATACAGTTACGTTGCTGGTGCTTATACGACGTGTGCCTTAACAAGAACTTCCTTGCACGGCGCAACGACGCTGCCACTACTGGTTCTTTTCCATAGGACATGACCTATTAAATTAGTTCTGAATAGTGCATTGACGTTGCACAATAGTTCAACTGTTTAATTGACGGAATGTATATAGTAAATCAGTTAGGCACACCAACATTTCCAACAGAACTAAAATCTTGGAATATTTGCAAAATGGGTTTCTGATTCCTTCTCTATATGAAAAGTCTTTGACCCAGCAGTAAAGGATGTACTAGCAGGTATTTTTTTTCCATGATTTACAATACAAAGCTCGGTAGCCAAAGGTCTTTGATTTAAGACAAACATCCCACGTTTAAAAAGTCGCGTCATGGGAGGTTATTGACTTGTTACTCGTACAGTCAAATGTCATCTATAAAAATAAAATTTTAAGGTGTTTTCTAAGCATTTGGTTTATGAAGGATCTTAGTACACGCTTTTGAAGAACATCAGTATAACGTCGTAGTTAAATAATAAGCATACCTAAACAAATTATACAACAAAAGACGAGCGTTTCGTCCTTGAAGCGATTTAGAGTACGTAACAGTACTAAATTCTATCGTGTAACAGTTAATTAGTGTTAATAATTAGCTATTTCTCCGGCTAATACGTTAAGACCGAGTGTTGCTAACGTACGGCTTCATGGCCCTGACGTGATTCACGGTCACGAACAAACATCTATTCAGTACAGACTTCGTAAAAATGTCTAGCCAAGTCAAGAAGTAAAACCTGTATGTAATATGAAACTATTTTTTGTTTATTAGGGACATTAGGCTCAATTTACTCATGGGTCACATCCACAGATCAAACCTCATTTCATCGATCGATTTTGTTTTTTACTAACTTTAAATTACCGGTAGGAATATTATGTTCGATTTTTAAATAAAACCACTTGTTTACGTCTAATGTTACATTTGATTCTTTTTTCTTCTCACATGCCAGGATGTCTGTCTGTCTTCTTTTTACTTTTTTTCCATTTTAAAATTTCGAAGTGATCGCAAAATAGAAAGATATTAAGTTTTATTTTTGGAAATTGATAGCAATCTACGCTGACGACTTTGATGTAATGCAAGGCGAGTTTTTGCTAAGACATGTGGTTTTACTTTTATATGCGGACGTAATCACTGTCGGAAGCTAGTTTATAATAGTTATTTTGATCCGTCGAGTTCTTACGTCTATCCATCCTGACTAACCACGGTTGTTTTTAAGGCCTGGGTTACGAAGTTCCAAGGATACAATTAGTTATGATTGGTCGTTAGCTCTGCTCATATACCTTGTTAACTCTATTTCGCGAAAGATTGATAGCTCCCATAGCTATTATGATGTTTATTTCCCTTCCTATAATTATAAGTCATTTAGCTTAGGTTCTGAGCTTTTTCTTCTGTATATTTAAAAACACATTTTCTTTTTGATTTTTTTTTTAAGTTGTGTCTATTAACTAAAGCATTTCTGCAGTAATCTTGCTCTGAAGGTGTTAAAGGAACTCAAAACCGTTCAACGACATCAGATATGATTTTTCTTTCACAACGAACATTAGTTTCAAACGGAATATAACCGCAAAACCCAAATCAGTTGTTAAAACATCAGACACATTAAGAGACAGTGAAAATCGCGCATGTATGACCTGGAGACCTGAGGCCACAACTAAAAGTATTCTATAAAAGTGGAAGCGGGACAACACACTATACACCGTAAAGCGCCATCTCTCTTTAATAACTGCATTAATATTACTTTAAGACGTGGTTGTTTGGCCCTCTGACACTCATTTGACCGGTTCTTTTAAGATTATCGATTTAACAATACTTATGACACACATCGAGCGTAGGACGTCCAGCAGTGTCTTAATGGCATTAGGAAATTGCAGGGATTACGTTGTCGCGATAAGTTCGGACGAGGACAGTAAAATCTGCACGGAATGTTATTGTGGGTAGACCGGGATTGATTGTCTTAACCGAGAATCGAGATAAAGGCATGGATTACGAAAAATATGTTCATTGAAGTTCAGTAAGAATGGCTTTGGTTTGATTTGATGTTATTTTTTTTAATGTTTACTTTGTGTGCAAATAAGATATTTGGGTTGATAGTTTATGCGAACAAGTTCGTTGGCCAATCAAAAACCAAGGAGAATATTACTTTTCTCTTATTTTACCAAATAAAATAAAAATATCTTACTATTTGTTAAATATTTCATAGAATAATTTAGTTCATTTTAATAGTATAATATTTTATAAAAAAAAAATTGTGAATGTTAAACTTAAATAAAAAATAAATTTAGATTTTTCTTAATTTAATTTAATATAATGTAATTTAATTTTGTAAATAATTTATTGTGGAGACACCGTCTAAAATATTGTTCCCAATATATTGTTTACAATATTAATCTAACGTTGAAGACGTACATACAAATTGTTATTTATTTAGGAACAGTAGCAGAACATGTTTATTTCTTTGTTGAAGTCTTATTTATGTTTCTGTTGTTCAGCATTGATTACAATATTGACGCAACAAAGCAAACACTTGAATTTTAAACATATCTTTTAAAGCTAACATTTTATTTGTTCCAAACATCCAAACTATCCATCGATTGTATCGTGAATGTTGGTAATAGAAATGCAGAAACAATACCGTTTATTGTCTATGTGTTAAAGCTACTCATTTCAGCTACCTCCACCCCAAATTTCATCAAATCGGTCTTGGCGTTTGAGCGTGGAGAGGTGACAAACATACACACAAACTTTGGGTTTTATAACATTAGTGTGATAATGTTGATTTAAAATTAGCCTTTATTTAATTGACATAATTTCATCGTTTCTTTTGCACATAAGATTTCACATTAAGATAATCGTGAGATGGTTGGTTGGTTGAGATCCCCTGTGAACCCACGATCAATTAACATTTCATAACCTATATTTATTTTCACTTCACATCAGTCACTCTACAATCACCAACAAGTTATAAATAAGATCTAAGAAGTCCTACTGTTCTTAATCGAGAAATTCCAATTATATCATCATTGAGTATCGTAGTGAACATAAAGAAATGGGTATCGCTACTGTGGTCACTTCATAGGTAGATGACCTCGAAATTATGTATGATTGCAGTCTCCGTGGGCGATAAGCCAGTAACTTATCTTTATGTACATAATGTAATTCAAACTGGACTCTATCAAAATATTATTAATGTTTAATATATTAGTGAGTAACGTTGCATAATCGTCTCCATTTTATGTGAGTAAAGTTTGACTGTAACTTGTAAGTGATTGCTATCAACTTTACGCAAGCTTTCATTTTTATTTGCTTGATTGATTTTTGTCTCTCATGCGTTTTATCGAAGTACTCACTACTTAATGTTTCCGTGCAATTGTAGGATTTACTTTATTGTGTGTTAGAATATAGAACAAAAAGTAGAAAGTAGGTATAGCAAGTAAGTGTCCTAACTTGTGGCTTCTGATTAGGAAGTTGAGAGATGCCGTGCTCTACAAAATTAGATACAACTACTAACAAGTCTAACAACCATATATTCTTAAATTGAAACCTATTTTGTTTTTAATTTTTATTCATGAGTAATCTATAGTCCTAACCAATTATCAAGAAAAAGAATTGGCATTTTGTTCTAAATTAATCAGTAGAGGTTATCTAACAAAAAGAATAGCATAATTTGATCTTACGTGACATTGCGAACGCACATCGCGTTCAGCTATGTACTTGGCCAAGACTTCACTTATCAATCTGTTATCCAATACAATCATCATTTAGTACATAACACGTACTACTTGTAATATGAGTTCAATGCTGATCTATACCTATATTACCTATTACGAGTCTAGCCGCTGCTATCCCGGATCGCTTACAGTGTGTTGTAATAAATAAGACGTAATATAAATAAGCTGTGTTTTACATTAAACCAATACACGTGTTGCACGAGAGTGCTAATAATATAGACAGATACGGAAAATCTTCACGTAGTTATGGGGATAGTTGTGGTTTCATAAATATGATAACACGATATATGTCGTTTATATTTTGCACATCATTTTTAGATCATTATTTTACAAAGAAGATAGCTAAGTGAGACGTTGTCTTTTGACCTTGAAGCTTAATCTTTTATGATGTATTCTTTATATCCAAAATAACAAAAAAGGATATTTTGATTAGTAATGGAGAGCGCTACGCTTTACTTGCATTAATGTTACAGAACCTTCCAGAACCTTTAATTATAAACCAAAGAACACAAACCAACCAATACTTGAATAGCTCATGCCTGACCCAGTATTATGTGTCCTGATATGTAACACGAGGACACATCGCCACACATGAGTAATATCGAGCAATTTACTCACAACCACCGGTGTGGGAGCGTTTGATTCAAAACACGTTAGTCAGCGGAACTTAATTGTATGGCGACTAAAACATTCCGCTTCATTCGTCCCACTGGGTTTTGTGGTTCTAAAAACAAATGACGAGCTCAAAATGAGTAAATGCATAGGGCCGTTGCGAAAATATAGACTTAAACATGGAATACATTTTGTTTTTCCATTGCATTTGTTTTTAAACGTATTGGAAGTCTAAATAGCTGAAGATTTTTATTCTTTTAGAGTTTTTTTGTTATCATTTTACAATTTTAATTTCCAATATATTAGGTTATTTTATATGTAGGTGAACGATAAATGATTGTTTCTACTCAAGAACCATTTAGAAACGCACTGGAAAAACGGATTGATTTTATTCGAGCATAAACTTTGCTATCCAATTCGCAGTATTTCTTCGCCGTTTTGTGCAGTAATAGTCGTCAATAACAGGACGATAAAGACAAGGATTATTTATAGAAAGAATTACTCGCAGAAAGTCTCTCGAATGTAGATTGGTAAACATGCTTTTGATATCTGCGTGACGTTTCAAATACGACGCAATTTCTGTTCTGGTGGAAACTTGCAGTGCAGAGCAGTGTACTTTCTCAGATTCATTAGTTTGGTTAATTTTAGTAAAAATATGCATATTAGATGGTGCAGTAAAATCGTCAAAATGGGCTTCTTAATTCAATCTCAGTTTTCTACAAACATTCATAAGGCAGCCTTTTCAAAATTTGAAAAATAATAATTGTATTTGATCACCAGACAAATATTCATTGTCCGTCACAAAAAAGACGGAATCTAAAAGAGTTTTAGACAATAAAATTCGCTCTCACTATTCTTGTGAAATAGCAGAACAATAAATCTCTAACGGAATTTTTATTAATGCGAAATTCAGCCTGTGATCTTTGAATACTCCGATCAACGACATTAGATAACACTACCCACTATAAATCATCATGAAAGTCAAGTACGTACCTGTATTTATCACCCATTATATATAGTTATCTAAAATTAAATATTATTCAACGCTAAGGAACGTCGCCGCTCGCACAGGTCAGAATCTTTGTTTCCAAGTGTGAGACAACTGTAGGAGGAGCGACCATAAATACTCAGTGAGGATGGGCAAAACTTGAAAACAAGTGACTATTCATTTTGTATAGTCATGGGAGTCATAAAATTAAATTGAAAATCACACTCCCTCGTGCTTGATTACTTGTAATGTATGTACGTAAATATTATATTTTAAAGTTATTTTACTTCACAATAGATCCTTTTCCTGTAAATGCTGTTCACATGACGATTGACGATTTTCTAAGCCGAGTTTTTGTAATGCTGTATGAAGTTTTGCAACGTATTGCCATATCCCGATATAAAAGCGCGGATGACGTAGCAAGGCGGTTTAGGTTAGGTCAGTATGAGTCTCACACTTCCCATTCCAATTACCATTAGGCATAGATTCGATACAACATACAATCGATTTTGGCAATTAGTCTTCCGCCTTTAATTCAATTTAGTGCCCTTGTAATTAATCTTTACAAATTATCTAAAGTGGTGTGAGAAAACACGAAAAAACAATTAAATTTAGATATAGTTTAGTGGGGAAACTTGATAAACTAAGTTGCTAGTAACATTTACGGTTTTTTTTACTGGGAAAATTAATTGAAAATTACAAACAAGAAACACTATCAAGAATAGATTTAAATAATGATAAAGCTCGAAACTTTTCTCCGCAAGGTAAGACACAACGTGTCACAACATATTTTTTTGCGCTCAAAATATGAGGAAGTAAATATTGTTTAAGATAAACATCAAATATGAAATGTACTGTTTTTACATTCATATTACAAAATCCAGATGATGTTTTAGTGTTTGTAAACGTATGGCCGGCTACACCAAACAAAGTGAACCTTGGCAATAGGAAACAGTCTAAACGAGGAAGAATGTTTATTTATGTGACAGGCACAGTCTTACACCTGGCCTCGCCCGGAGATTTCCACTCAAGAAGAGGGAAGAAAAGTCTTCCCTAAATACATTTAAATTCTAAATAAACTCATTGGTCAAGTAATTGAGCGTAATTGAATTTGAAATCCTTATGTTTTCTTGTACCTTTGTAGTTTAAATTGTCTTAAATGTGAAGAAATGAACAGAAAGTCTCTTTAGAATTAGAACTCATATTCTAATCTAGATTTTTTCATCAATATCGCAACAAAAAAATATTGTTGTTACAATATTATTTATTTGAATAAAATAGAATTGACTGTCAACCTCTCTACCCAGCTAGCAATTAACTTACTAGTCTGATTCAGAATAACAAGCTAACAAGCATCCATTCAAATTAACGCATTCTGTGTAGATACTCGGAAATTACGATTATCAAGGCAAAGTCTGAGATATCCCAAACAAATTGACTGCCAAACAGACTCCAGCGCAACAACAGATAAATCATACGCAGCCCATTAATGAGTCATTCAACATTCAAACGTCACTAATCGCTAATTAATAACGGTTAGGAAACCACGAAATGCTACCATTTGATATACTATTATGTAGACGTGTAAGATATGCAATAGAAAGTATAAACAATAACTTGGCGAAAGCTAACGCGGGTGAAATTGATTTATAGCGCCGTCGTCGGATGTCGTTTTTCGGAAACACTCCAATATATTAACATAACAATTATAGAAATATTAGGTAAGAACGGTTAGCGGACGTCGTATTGAGCAATGTTACGATCACTTGAGATTCAATAGCGAGCCAGAAATGTGGTTTTATAACTCGAAAAAATTTTGATGATTGTTATTTAAAGGTTCTTGATCGATAAATTCTATTGAAGTGTTTATAAGTCTAGACTTTTAAACAGAAATACGTGTTGTTTACTCAGATGTAGACAGAAAACTAAAAATAATATTTACCCGGATCTTTGGGGATTTTATGCGAATTAGACTTTTTGCCAATGTTATTACAGAACAAAATAATTGTCAATAGTATGTTTTTAATAAAAATCGAATGAATCAGTGTACACGTTTATTCCATTCCGTTAATCACGATCATACCAAACAATAACATGCGTAGCATGTGTACGTAATTACGCATATTATCAGCTCACTAATCAGAATCAAAACGGTACTTAATTATTTTATATCGTTCTTGATTGCTCAGGTCATGAATAGAAATTAGAATATTAAGCTTATCAACATATCTACGTACATATATCTGTTTATCGAAAATGTGAAGGAGGTCGTGTTAACAATGTGTATGTATGTACCTAGTGGAACAATCTAGAAGTAACTGCTTTGTATACATACTTAAATTCGGTATTTGATTAGGCATTTTCCATGATTCATGATTGTATGCATCGTTATTACTTATTAATAGAACTATGATTTTATGGCATGTTCTTAAATTTCACGTTTTACAACAGGTGTACGCAGTCCTGTAGGTAATCGAATGGGAAAAATCCCATTATAACTCTATATGGAGGTAGTTGTAAAATGTTGTTTTAGTGCGACGTCATCATTCTAATACCTCTGAAATCCCCAATGAAATCTCCTTTATATCATCAAATGCCTTAAATAACCCACTGCTGGGCATAGTCCTCTCTTTGTTTATGCGATTCTCATCTGTCTCTTGTCCCCCGTATCTAACCTATTACAGCTGTGTTTTATATTATTATAGTCTCCCCATCTCATATTAAATCTTATCAAATTTGGAGCATAGTTATCAGAAGAGGTGTTCCCCAAAATTGTGGAAAAAGTCTGTTTTAATTTCCTCGTCTTGTCTATGAAGTGTATAACCAAATTTCTTCAGACCCTTGAATGATCAACGGTATGCGTGAACGAACTTTGGAGAAGCACGCATTATGCAACGCAACAGATAATCAATCTTAAGTGGCTACATCTTGATTATGTGATTAAGTTAGCTGCGTACCACGGCTCTCGAAACTCGCCTCAAGCACAAAGTGGTTTACCGGTAAACACGCAGTAATTACGAGCATTTTTGTAATTATAATTAATGTACACACAACATAAACAATGTCTAGAGTATCGTGAGTGATGCAACCTTCACTGATGCACTCTACTCTTGAATGTTTAAAGTTTTTAAATTGACTTTGGAGTTACTTTAAAAGTTCTACCAATTTATTAGACGAATTTTCTTGTGCTTTTTTACTTGACTCAGGACTTTGTCAGTATAAATCACTGGTCTTGAAGGTAAGAATATTTGCTGCACTTGTGACCAGGAATCCGCGAACTAATTGGATAAAGGAACTAGGT
Source organism: Trichoplusia ni (assembly GCF_003590095.1). Classification (NCBI taxonomy): domain Eukaryota; kingdom Metazoa; phylum Arthropoda; class Insecta; order Lepidoptera; family Noctuidae; genus Trichoplusia; species Trichoplusia ni. Next base: position 6,715,664 of record NC_039491.1, read on the forward strand.
AGAATGAAACCCTGGCATAAGGCCAGGAAATTCTGGGAGGCTGGAAATAAAATGTAAAGGGCTATGAAAATATTGTAACACACATAAAGTTTAATAAAGGTGGCTTGTGCAATACCACGTTTAACATTGACCGTTACTTGTAACTATCGGCATAAACCATAGGTGTTGAGTGCCAAGAATTCGTCATTATGACTATTAACCTCTCGGCGTATTGCAAGGGAATACATTTCAAGCTTTGCTCAGCGATCATGTATTATTAGAAACATTATAACGTCCCAAATTCTCAAATTTTGCCTGCACCTAAAACGGAGACTTCATCGCGTTTTGGGAGAAACCGGTTTTCTATACCTGATCTTATCACTGTGCCATCTTTTAAAGATCTGAAGCAGGATTAGGCTATTTTATTTTTCTGTCTCGTCGTGACAATGCGCCCGCATGCAACGACTGAAAATACATGTCGATTCGAACGTCATGCATTAGCAATCACAAATGTTCCGCGCTTCCCTCGCACAGATGACATAAAACTCCTATTGCGTTTCGGGATCATAGATCGAGAACGAGTAAATGTCAACTGCAGTTGTATTTATAGCGGGGCGGGCGCATGCCGCGATGCCGAAGCCGGCGCGCAGTGAGTCACCCGGTCAGACGTCTGCCGGGGCACCCGCTCCACCGTCCACGCAACACGCACACTCACTCGCCATCACTACGACATATTATACACGATGCCGCCCGAATATTCGATCGTACACGCAGCGTTCCAAATAGATTCGCAGTTACAATGTTATTTATAGAAGAGAAAAAATATCTCGAAGTTACGTCACTGGTTAAATACGTCAGTTACGTGTAAGAGTATTGTTCTTTACGCTGTTGTTCTCATTGGACGATGTTAGTGCCTTTTTATGGGCTTAACAAAGCTCATGTTACTGTGAATAGTCCGGTTTAGTGCCGAAATATTGCATAGAAACTAGGCATTATTTTGTCTGCAATTCTTCTGACGTTGTTATTTGCAAGAATCTTTCTAAACTAAACTTTTGCATTGCTCCCATTCAAGCTGTCACGTCGTTGCCTTAAACATTTATAATTAACACAGAATATCGTTTTAAATAATCCATAATTATTAGAGTAAACCATCTTTTTTTCCTATACCTATTTCTTCCCGTCATTTTATGTTTGCCCATAAATAAACATCGCTACGTCTATGTTTGGCAACCGCAATCTACCTAGGACCTTTATTTAAACTGAATCACGAGGTCAAGTAGTTTTCTAGACTTTCGGGTCAAGCAATCCTCATTATTGACATCTGTCAAAATAACCATAGAGAAATTTTAATTAGCATGTCGATATAATATAAGAGAAAGCTTCTTATATTTGTATCCGCCATAGGTACAAGTTAGAAGACTTATCATCCTCAATAAATGTTACGATGTAAATATAAGAGTCGCGAAAATAAAGACATCCAGTTTAATTGTACGGTGTTTACGGAAACAAACTGAACATAAAAATGTAAATGAAACTCCTTGGTGTCCAATTACCGTAGGTAGCGTGGCGAACACACCGGGATCGCGGCAGTGATCACCTCGCCGATGCTCTTAATTAACATTTAGCGCTACCGTATTCGCGGAGCAGACGTCGCCGTCGCAAATCCCTCGCTTCCCTAGTCCCGTTATGGGTCTCGTTACTGCACTCCAGTTTATTCTGGAAATGAATAAAACTTATAACCATGCATTCTCGAGCGCCTCACGGTCAAGATCTTAATAAGCGCGTTGCCATGTATGTGGGACTCCAATCGCAAACTGCGGCTCCAACATTTGTCACTGTATTGCAATAACAAATGGGATACCAATTTGAGACGCATTGGTGTATTGCGAATTGAAGACCGTTCGATCTTGTTACAAATTTAACCTAGATTTATTGGTATGAGGCGCTATCGGTGCAGAGTAATGTGGCTGCGGATCACCTTGAACTGCCTAGCTATCAGTGTTCAAGTGAAAGTACTCGTTAGTATAATTGGTAAGACTCAAGCTGCATGTTTATTTTGCACGAATTGATAAGGTTTTCAGATTCTGCAATACTTGTCTGTGTACCAATGCTTTACAGTAATAGTGCCAGTTTTGTTAATGAAGTTATGAGTGGGCAGTTTTCTTTGTATTATTTTGAGAAGAATTCCTAATAAACTTTCAATTTTTAGTACACACACCATTAGTACTCGTACACAGTATACAAATAATTCAATCAAAAGATTAAAGAAACAGACTCGTTATAGCATTATTAATAGCTGTAATAAAACGTACAAAATATTTATACTATGCTAATAAAGGATGCTTACACAGGAAAGTATACATAAAAGGAAAGTTCGACAACCTCAATAGATAACCGTGAAATCGCAATGAACATACATCGATTGTTTTGAGCTTGTTCATTGAATCTGAGCTCGCATCACTACGCCCCATGCTCCTGGCGTGACAGCTTGATTCAACACCTATGCATCAAGGAAAAAGTTTGCATAGACATTGTTAGTCTTACCATTTCTATAGTTTGCTCTAGACTTCTGAGTGAATCAATGATTGGAAGTGATATTTCTTTGGAACTGATCTCGAGTCTAAGGGCCAGGAAAAACAGAAGAATTATTCAGTTTTTTTAGAGGAAATCCTTAATAGTACTTGGGTGTTAGAATAATTCTATAGTAATGTAAATAAGGTACAGAAAGAGGAATAAACAAGACTATTTCAACTTTTCTATAATAGAAATAAAGTAGTAGCAAGTTATTTCTATAAAAAACACATAAAACTACTGTTACATGCAAAACTGGCTCCATTTATCCCGTAACTGTCATTCAACTCTAAGGAAATGCAATACACCAGAAGTCAAATACAATAAGTATTTCTCAGTACTTGTGCTATTAATACCACATACGCTATAAAGCAGAAGCAATCATAAATCCCTTGGAGCGTCATGTTTATAGATTTCCAGCAAACTCGTATGACATCTGATAGAGGAGCGAATATCAATAAAACGACCAGCTGATGAGATGTGACACTTTATGAACCATTTTACGCTTTATGTTTCGTATTGAGGTTGTGTCTCGGAACTGATTCTAATCGGAGATTTGATCGATCTGCTATTCGATGTCGATCTATTGACAGTTAAATGATATGACTCGTCCGTGTCTACGGCATCTATTCTAAATTTGAAGCTCAACGTCCAATATTTACCTTCATTTATTACTTTCTGACACCTTAATATTCAGTGTCTAGCAGTTGGTTCTAGGTTATAAATATTTGTTCGACCTAATGCTGTTCTTCGATAAGATTTCAATAATGTAAACAAAGTGTGAATCAACATTAGGAAATAGGTTACGATAGTTTTTGTGGGCGGCTGAATAGCTGCTTTGTAACAGTTATGTAGGATTTGATATAATACTCAGGTAAGCTGAACTAGCCTGTTCCGAGGTATTTACATGAACCTTAGATACAATTTATTTTATATACTTACAGGCACTAATATATTAAGATTGTTACTTAGTAGGTGGTAAGACTTAAGTAGAGAAGCAAATGAATGAGAAGAAATTTAAATAACTCTAAAAGGCTTGAAAATTTTAGTCTCAAAGCGGCTAAATGTCTAAAATCCCACAGACTTCAATACACGTTCATGAAGTTGGTGTTGGCTATTGCTGCAAAGTCAGCAGGATTGTCCCAAAGTGTTATCGCGGCCCCTTTATACAAATGGAAAAATGGAACTTCCGCTCAACCCAAATGGCTCGAGTCATTTATGATTTCCCATCTGAGAAAAGTATGACATCCCGGGCTTAACTTTGAATTAAGTACACATACAGGCATATTTTAGTCGTTGTAGGCGCAAATGAAAAGATCTAAAACCCTATTGTCAAGAAACAAAAGATCGCTTATTGAAAACAGAACGCGATGTCACCCGTTTAGGTACAGCGATTGCTATAAACTTATTATAATGATGTCACTTTTCTGAGAAGACATACAGGCATGCGGTAGCTGTTGATAGTAAATATAGCCTGTACAAATAACAAACGAATACTACGAAATAACTGATAATAACGTTTACTCATGTAAAAGTCCCGATTCATTCAGTGAGTAATTGATTAGAATAATATTTAGGGAATTGCGAATTTTCGTTATCTGTTTATTCTTTCTCTTCGGGTATCTTGGTGACATGACACAAAGGATTTTTATCTATTAGTCACCTGTAGGGCTTTTCTAAAAGATGGAATTAATTTTTTTTCTGAAAAGGATGGAATTTACTCAATCTCTTTGCTACTTACTAGGTATGTTCTAATTTCTAAAATGGAGATCTTGGCAACAACGAAACCAGCTTGGATAAAAACTAAATTTAAAACTCACGTACGTTTAATAAATACGTGTTTAATTTATTCGTTTAGAATTACACTCCTGTGTTTATCATGTTTCATTGTGACGACGGCGACAGCGCATTTATACTGTCACAGTAGCATGTAGAGCGAAACAGCGGTATTAGATCAATGTTATTTATAGTTACTATATCAAATAAATTAGGCCTTACTTGTTCCAGTAACTAAGGGTAACCGAGAAAGTTAAACGCTACATTCGTCTTTCAAAATAACCTGAATAAAAAGCACTTTACATTTTTATAACCATATGGTAAAGATAATCTCTCGTTTAAGTTAAAATGTTAAATTACGTAAGATTCAATAACCATGAATTGATTAACCAAAATTTAATAGGCGGTAATCTCAGACATAAATGGTAATTCCTCGTACGTCATAAAGACGTCTGATTAATAAAGCACCCATCAAGCACTGATTGTCAATAAATTTCGAGTATATCGTCTTGGGTGTTAATTGGCCGGCTAGTGAACAATAATTTTCGAGCACCTTTAGCCCTTTGTCTGCTTTCCCTCTAATTGAGGCTTGTCGTTATAAATTCATTGAGGGGCACAAATTTTGTAACACCTTACCGAGTGCCTGCTAATTGCTGCTTTCTCTGTTACCAACTTGTATTTCAATTAATCTATGTGTTTTATCTTGTAAGATAAAGTTTAAACTAAAAGTGTAATCAAATACACGTTCTTTAGTTTATTGATAACACGTGAAACAGAAATGGTTGCGCAATTATCTGAATGCGTTGTTTTGTTGTTACAGCGGTGGTTGTTCGTTATTTAACGAAGCGCTACATCGGCGAGTACAGCTCCACCGGCGGTGAGTATATTTAGCAACACTTGCTAACTAATTCAATGAGCTTTGTTTATCTACCTGGTGGAATGTTTGAATTATCTCAATACTTTTTAGGTCCATTCATGATTAACGTTAGACTTTACTGGGTTAATGCCTCTGTTAATCTCAATTGGATAACATGTGCGCAAGATCTAGCTTTACCGATTTATAACAGTTGAATACAAAACAGATAAACAATATGATTGACAGATAAACAAGCCGACATATATTAGGGTCAAGATAATAGTTAGAATGTTACTGGCACACCTCCTAGTTTTGATCACCTACTCGATACACGCGGTGTCAGTGTTGTTCGAAAGATAGAAATACCAATGAACATGAGCCCTTACAGAGGGCACTTGCTAAATGCCAGGCATTGAGTGCCAATAGACGGTTTATTTGCGATATTGGCAAGATGCAACGCCGGAGTGCCAAGGCTGACCGACAACGGCGCCGGGCTTCGCCGGCCAATGACCTTTGCTTCATATTACCCTCATGATTCTCCACATATTCATTTCAAACAGAAACAATGAGTGGTCAATTCAGAATGCAAATATTTTTCAGCTTCAAGGATCTTGGCACATGGTTGCTATCTACTTAATTATTTTATCAAAATTATCAGCACCTAAATCTTGGCGTCCTCGTGATCCCCTTATTATTGATTTATTGCATTTTTTGTAGCTATCGACGACACTTAATAACTGAATGACGTATCGGCCGTGCAATATGGCTGGTAACCTAGATCTGTGTGACTGATAGCATCTTTCAGAAAATCAATATATTACGAGGTCGGCATCGAGTGTTGATTGTTAAGGAGAAATAAACAAAGGTTTTTGTTTCAGATTTCCTGTATCAACATCGGGTGGCGTTTGACGGCGCCACGTCTGAAGTGGAGGTCCTAGATACCTGTGGGTGTGCTGTAAGTGTCTTATCACCTCTGATATCACCGCTAACAGAACACGCACCTAAATTTCTAAGAAATAAAACCTCTTTCGACACTTGACAATATCAATCGATTTTAAATAGGTGTGAATTCGTATATCTTGATAATTTGAAGTGCGTGACTGAAAAGTAAATAAAACTATCAGTGAAAGTCTCTTTGTTATGTACTTGAGTTTAGTTCGAGTAAAAGCAAGATCTTTATTTCTAGAAACGCGGTTGTTTGGCGGAGCATCTTCGCTGGGGCGACGCGTTTGCGGTGGTGTATTCGGTATGCGACCGGCGCTCGTTCTTGGCTGCGGCCGAGCTGCTGGCTCTACTCGAGAGGACTCGCCTGCCTGGCTGCACTGCCGTCACCCTCCTCGGCAATAAGCGGGACCTGGAACATGCCAGGTATGATATACATCTTCACAGACCGTTTAACTGTTATTTCTTTTTTAATTACCTTTCCCACAAATTGCAATGAGCTTTACTTTGTGGACGACATAAACAAGTGTGTATTTGTTGAACAGAGTCGTCAAAGCGGAAGAGGGTCAGGAGTTATCTTTGCGGTTTGGCTGTCAGTTCTACGAAGTGTCCGCGGCGGAATCGTGCGCGGGCGCCGCTCTAGCGTTCCATGCGTTGTTGCGCGAGGCACGTGCGCTTGCACTCCTATTACCCACGCCCAGGCGCAAACTTGCCGCGTATTCTGTTTCCAAGGTGAGTTAAGAGGACAACAGAGGTTTATTAAGCAAAAGAATTGTAGACCTCTTTAAAAAAATCCACGATTCTCGAGCGTAAAAATCCTGGTCCTTCACCTTCTTCAAACGTTCAACTGAATGAAAGCTTGTCAACGATACGTTAGACTAAATCGCGGTCAAGGACACTGTCTTTGACCGCTTGATACTTTTGTGACCTATTTAAACTCCGAACGTTCTTATAGTTGAGATATATCAAGTCTTCTGGCAAGATGACTCATGCCAGAGAATTCGAATACAGAATTGTAAAGGCAATTTTAGACTGGCATAATTAATGATATAGTTATTTTAGTATAATCAAATCGCATAAATAAGTTTTTTATGTCTTTCATGAACCTCAACAAAAGTTTATGATGACATGATTATTAATGAGATTTTAACTGGAAGTTCCAATGTTTTCGGGCTATTCCCCTTCAATTTCCCAAATTACCGAACGGTTTTCAAATTCCAAAAGTTAGTTAGTTCTTTATCAATTCTACTTGCATGTAGTACAAGGTGTTAAACTGGCATTATTTGTCGCAGGTAATCGGCACGATCCTCGGTCTGAGCAACAAAAGCGTGAGGAAGAAACGACCATCACTCAGCATATGATCAGTCAGCTGATACTTTTCTGGATCTTGTTTACTCCGTGATAGGAGTTTTGTTTTATTTCTGTAATAACAGAAATCTTTTGTTATCCCTGTCGATACGGATCGAAGGGATTTGTCTGCCGTCGGGCCTGAGACGATACTAAGGTGGATTTACGATGCCTGGATAGATGAGAACACATGAATACTTTGTGTATGGCCCTTCTGTTGCCAGTTTTCTCATAAATACTGTACAGTGTAATATCAGAATTTATTATACATATACCTTTAATGTTTCTGTATGTACTGACTGTAATATATTTGTGTAAATTATGTTATAGTTTTCAAGGAGGATATAATTTTTGATAAGAGTAGTTTTGATAGTTCATGTTTGTATACATGCACCTGTCATGTGGCCTTATGATACCTGTACCTAAGTGTGAAGTTTGTATAACATAAAAATCTAAATCTTAAAATGCAAGTATTGGAGTTGCAATTTAACTCGATTCACTTGCATCGACTGAAATTATATTTAATCGTGTTTTATTGTAAAAAGACATTGTTTTGATAAGTTACTATCAGTTACAAACGTGTTTTTGTCCGTATTAATATCCTTGTTTTAATGTAATGCTGTCCTGAGATACGAATCTCAAGAATTTAAAGCTTTCCTTTAAACCTCATTTGCTTGACTTTTGAGTAAAGAAATTATATAATAAATGTTGTAAACACTTGTGTATTCTACTGCTATATATTTTTGGCAGTATTTTTAGAATATTTTGTATTAAAATGTGTGTTTTACAAAACGACGTTTCCTACCTATTAGATATAAGGATGTCCTAAGTTTGGGACCATAGTTTGTGTAAATTATAAATTATTGATGTATTATCTGCCTTTCACATAAATAATTTATTTTACTTGGATTCAGTATGTTTCAAATAAAAAATACTTATGCTAACACTGCGTTTTAATGTAACCAGAAACCCTTTTACAAAAATATTTATCGTTTTGAAATTTTCTCCGTACGAAGAGTTCTTTTAAAGCACTTTTAGTGCTATTGTACCTAGAAGCGAGACAGCGTGTTATACGCGTAGCGTATCAGTAATGGTGTCTTTCTCTAAGATACTTTTGTATTACATTGTGCCATGATTTTTAATAGTACTGGCGCTGTTGTGGAAAAGAGACAGCGCAGTACACGGCATAGAGCCGTGCAACTTCAATAATATTGCTATGAGATGTTCTGGTAGGACCTGTGAACCTAACATCCTGTTTTCATATACATCTTGGTATTCATATACGAGAATAATAAATACAAGCAGTTACATAAGACAAGCATGCACTATGAATAAATTAACACCTTAATATTTCCTACATAAGTGTCAAAATATTATCTGGAAACACAGGTATTAAAACATATCACTTCCACGTATCATATTTTTGCTGATAACAGGAATATACAAGTGTATTAGGCATATTTTAAGAGCCCAATAATCCCAAGCCTGCTAAAAGGGAAATCTGGTAGTCGCAGATATATACGCGGTTTTAATAAGTATGAGACATTTACTTGCAAATTCTCTAACATACGGGTGTTATAAGAACTTGGATACTCATTACTGAGTGAAATAAAGGTAAGTGTAGACGAAATGTTTTTTCGTTACGATATATTGGTAAAAAACGAGAGAATGATGTAGATATTTCTCAACATCCCTTTTTAGACCTCAAAAAACCACTCCTTCTAAATTCTAAAATTATGGAGAATAATGTCACATTGTCACACACAAAAAATGAGGTGTATCTAATAGTTGCTCAAAGACCATAAATCCCTTCATTTTATATACTTATGCTTTTGCTAGGAAAAAATAACATGCATGATGAACAAACTACTTGGTAAATGTGACAAATCTTGTATTTAAGATGGTCAGCTCTCTAATCGGAGCCTGATTCAACTTCAATGTTTTAGAGTGATATGATAAATTAAATCAAATCAGTATCAAGATATCAGACTCCGTTATAAGCTATAGGTGTACCTTTAAACTAACATTAATCTACATAATGAGATGTATCAGAGGGTCTACCACCACGGCTTAAAGTATTATAATCATATTGTGGAAGCGAGACGCCGTTATACACATTGTAGAACGGCATCTCTCTCCCACACGACACATTTCTTTAACGTGGCCCCAGATATCTATGAGGACACATTATCCGCAGTTTGCAACAATGTTTACATTCAAGTTCCTAGCTCATATTACTTTGTCACGTGACATCGTAAGGAGACCACCGACTGCATAACAAATTATGCATGCCTATTTATTATGATAACGTATGGTGAAACAAAACGAGAGCTCATCAACTTTATTAAAACGATGACATTATCATTTTTATGAAGAGAGGTCGGATCTATGGCAATGCATACATTTCTAACTTACTAGACTGTGCGATAGGTGTGCAAGGGTATAATGTTCATATTCGTGTGTGATTTTATTTTTTAACCGTATTTTGCTTTTTTCATGTTTCTTTCTTCATAGTTTCGGACTGGATGAGCATTTTACCTTAAATAGCTATCATTTGGTCCCATAAATATTCATCATGTTTGGCTCAGTAGTTTCTATGTAAAAAATATGATTGTGTCAACTATTGTGTAACACTGCTGGATGAAGATATAACTATACATGTAATTTTACACAAATATCTGACAAAATAATCGCGGAAGCCCATGACTAAATACACTCAATTTCAAAATATTCTGAAGCCGTTTCCGAAACGTTATAAATATAAAATGTAAAAAATATAACAAAAGATCTGAGTAATGACAAAGCCATGACCATTTTTATATCATAGGTACATCGATAAACTACAGACAAAGTCGGGGTGAAAGCTAACGTAAGCTACAAAAAACAATACCAGTGTCAAAGTATTAAGAACAAATTGAAATGTAGTCTGCAAGATCTTTATCTAGTCGATCGTTTTAAATCAATACCTACGATAGTATCTATAAGGAAATGAAGATGAAAGTGAAACTGTTAAATAAATTTATGCGAACAGACAGTGATCATATCATAACCTAAAATGTTTTATACGTAGATAAACTTTCTGGTAAAAATGATATATATGTATTGTAAACACTTCGTTTTATAAGAGTAAGTTATTATTATTATTAGCCTCAAATGTCCCACTGCTAAGGAAAGGCCTCTCTACCCTTCTTCCACTTGCCTCTGTCGTGACCCGCGTATGGCCAGTTAGGACAAAACCAATCAAGGTCATCCCGCTATCTTCGCCTGGGTAAGTTAGCTACGTATTGTAATTTAACGGGTTTTCTTAAAAAAAAACGAAACTTTTATCAGAAATTTCAGAATCCAATCAATATCGTCCCTTAAATAGAGTGACCCCTTAACACAGAATACCGTAAGAAACATCTGGGTTATGAGAGTATTACTTCAAAAGTTTTTCTGGGAATAAAAGTCAATGTTTTAAAATACCTGCTAAATTTAAGATCCCGAACGACGAGCAATTTTACATACTCAATGACTGTAATTATATGCCTGTTTCCTGCAACTCATTCACACCAAGAAGTCGAGGTGTTATTATTAAGTTAACTGTGGCCAGACGTGCAACGAAATAAAAAACTGCGACAGACAGACATATGGGTATTATTTGTTCTACTTTTGGAACTCGCAAGGACTAAAATAAATGTAATATTCTTAAGGGGAATCAAATATTTCTAAACACGTGTGATAATAGCGATGAATATATTCCCAGCGGTGTAGAAGCAAGCTAACGAATGATTAGCTTATCGACAGTCACGTCGTGTTGCGGCCGTACCTTCACACACCTCGCCCTAACAACTATAAATTTAAACAAATGTCCCCGACCAGGCACTGCGACAGCTATAATGGTATGTTACCAGTACGTCGACGCCTTTCACCGCTCAATAAAGATCCACTTTTCTATAAACATGATTCTTGAATTGAAGCGAAACCCACGTAGACGTGTAACGCGCCGATACATGGAAAATTGCCCTTAATTATGATTTTTATAGCGAATAAATTGATGTAGGTAGAGATGAAACAGGCTTGTATTTTACAAAGTAGTTTGCCATAAAAATAGCTCTCCAAACTGACTCTTGATGTTTCCAGGCTTCCGTCACTGAATATATTATGACAAGTAAAGCCGTAGAAGATTTACAGTACAAAGATTAACAATGTGTACATTCTGCGGCAGTCTTAAAACAGCCGCGGTCGATTTACACATATCCTGAAATGAAATGTTTTAGAGCAAGGTGATTAAAACACACCGCAATAACAGTTAAAGAGCATATAACAACAAACGTCTTAATGTAAATATAGGTAGGTACCTAATATTTATGATCAATGTTGGCAATGAATCTCTCAACGAAGATGTTGTAAGATGCAACAAACGTTTTATAGTGTTTGGCAAACGTAAAGTTTAAGATCACGGGAGAACGAACCAAGACACCTTAAGTATTTTATATGGTAATTTAAGCGTATGTGGGTAGTGACTATAGACGAAAATAGGCATAATTTTAAAAAAAAAAACAAAAGTAAACGACATCGAAAAGAGACAAAAATCGCGGTTTAATTCATTTTCATCCCGATCCCAATGAATGGAAAACAAAGTGATTACTGAACTCAACATAATAAACTCGGGAAAAACAAACCAGGGATCAGCAGTAAAAGCATTTCTTTGGACAAATCCCAATGACTGAGTCGAGGAATACGTAAGTAAGACACCCACACCGAAGCCGCGTCGTGCACAAACAATTGCAGAAACGGTAACTAAAAGACAGGATAAATGTTTTATAATTAACACTCGGTTGCAGTTCCCACAGGATTGATGGCGCACCACCCACAAGATTTCAACAGAGGGATTTAAATTACGTGGTATTCATCGTACGTCTTGTACATCAATAGGAGGCTCAGAGTTGTGATAAATGCGGCTCTTTTCAGTACTTGTCAGGAACCAACGTGAAAGATAGAACCGGTAATTGCGGACATACAGGTAGAAAACTTATTTCTAATTTGTATAAATTATGTAAGAAGACACCTCGGGATACTGGATGTAAGGAGTGCCGTGACAACTATAGATACGGAAACACGAATATTTTATTCCGATTTTATCTGAGATCGTTATATTACAGCAAGTTATTTGACAAGCATGTGATGTTTTATGTGTAATTATTTTCTAAGTATTTATGAGTACAAGACGAAAAAGCCTCAAAGCTCTGCGTGGCTCCAGGTATAGATTGAGTCATGCATCTGACAGGTTAATACCGCTTATGGAATTTTAATCTTAAAAGGCATTCCTTTAAGAAATTCCCTTTCAACTGTTAATGATTCATCCTTTATTGCATTTGTTTAATCTTTGCTTCTGCCTTTTTTCAAGGATCTACGGAATTCGTATCTTTAAAAAGAAGTTACTTATTTTCATCTAATATTCTAAATCCATCGACACATTATCAACGATTAGTAGTAATAGCGGTACCGGGGAAACTGGACAGGGTATCAACCTTGTTCGAGATAAATGGCGCCTTGTATGACGGCTGAAGGCGCGAACGTCCTGGCATATCTTTTTAATGCTAATATTCTCAGAACTTCACTTGTTTTACTAACCAGCTGTACTAATATTTTATAAAGTAAATATTAAAAAAAATGCCCTTGCCACATGCTATTCCACAGGTGTTCTGAAACCTGTCAAAGGCATTTCACACAAAATCTGTTATTGCTTGTCACTAGACAGAAAAAAGTCAAGTCTGGGTTGCGTTGATATTTTTTTTACTATTTTAAGAGAAGAACATTTTTGAGTTTAATTACAGAAGCGGAAACAATTAAATGTAAATAAACTATTGTAGAATAATCAACCCATTGCAATCAGGATAGCACGTAAGAAATAACAACACAATTCGTATCCAGATCTGGCTTGTTTTACTCCAAAAAAATAACAAATAATAAAACCGTCTGGTTTGTAACAAGTTAACGAAAAATGTAGAGCCAGTGGTCATTGTTCTAATATTCCAACTTATATTATTCATGCGTTATATAAACCTGCATTTGCTGTTCCTAATAGTAAATCGGGTTTAGTAAACATTCCTCGGGAGAATTTTAAAACATCGGTCAAGCCGTGTTGTTCGTCCCTAGATCTATCATGCAAGCTGTTATTATTCTAGTGAAACAAACCAGCTTTCATACATTTCGTTTATCATATTGTTGATTTGATTACATAACATGTTAGGTACGAATGCCAGTATACTGGATAATAAAAATAAAATCAGTGATGGGAAATTTACAATCGAATGTTTTGAAACAACACATTGTTTGGTCGATTTCGCTGAGCCGGAGGAAGGTTTCTATTGCCGCCATAACATTACCATAAAAACACCAATTCACATCCCACACGCGTGACTTAATTCCAAATATTTTTGATAAACATCTACATAATGGATTACTGTTCATATAGTACTGTCACTTTCCACACGTATAGTACTATAAAACGCAACGATATTAATAAAAGATACATCCACCGACATCACATAATGTAAAGATTCCATGATAATCAACATATTTCCCTATTAAGTCAATGGACCCAACTTGAGCTTTATTGTCTCTATTGGCATGAGGAGGATTGCGTGCAGCGTTATCTCTGTTTCCGAAACTTACAAAATGTTATCTTATTCACGTGGTGTAAGGTAGACTATTGTACACACAGGGCTATAGGTTCTTGTGTCTTTCAGCTTTCAAAGCGTGGCAGCGGCGCCAGTGAGGGCGCGTGCTGCGGCGTGCACGACGCCGATGCGCACATTGAAAATGGCACATTATCATAATGCAATACCGGAATGCTAGTGATGTCCTCATAAGGCATTCCCGTTTAAATATTCAAATATTACTATATTAAGGAAGCTGATTGTTTCGCAATGATGTTGCAATGAGAGACGTGTAACAATCGATTTGGCAGAGCAAGCGAGGTTGAGCGGAGCGATGCGCCGCGTCACTCGACCAGCCACTCATTATGTTTTAAGCGACATCGTTTTTCAACTGAATTGTGTCACCAAAATTCGCGCTCAAAATTGCGGATGAACCTAATTCAGACAGCGAGAGCTCTACATTCCTGTAACGTACCATTTATTGTGCAACGTAAACGTGACAAATGAACGTCGCATACGCTAAATACAACTCATCTACCAACATTGTAGTTTGAAATCAACAACTTCGTGCAAATCTTAAAATAACACCGCTAATTATGTTTTTGCCAATATTTTCTCATAAGCAACCGATTGTTACGAGTTCATCCCACCTAATCACGCGGCCGCCATTGTTTGGGAAACGTCGTAAACCGCGTGTCCTGAATCACCTGCTGATGTTATGTATTTGAGAGTGGGGCACATAAATCACAGACTTGGAAATGGGACGCAATACCGTAACTAACACAAGGTGAACCGAGCAATCACAATATGTTACAATTTATTTCACTAACCTAACCATCGCAGTGCACTTTTATTGCATTATTGTGAGTTATGGGTAGTGCGTCCTTGTCTGACAACGTTCGAATAGTTAGTGGCTGATGACTTTGTGTACATAAGTAAACATTTGTTACTTTGTGTCGCTGTAATAGTCAGCGACTACCTCAATAAAATAAAGACTGAAATATTCATTTGTTTCTCGAAATTTCAACAGTTTAAACATGGTACGTTGTTCATATAAGAAAATTTAAATAACTTGCAACGTTCCTACATTAATTGATTGCTACATGAGTATTTATGCAAAACATCTCCATAACAAGTGAGTCGGTTCGAAGCTCAGTCATAACAATCGTCAAGGGTCCAGGAATACCAAGTAAACAAATGAAATGTAATCACATTTACTTTATTGGAATCCAGTGAGACACGGCAAAAGTAATTTTTGCGTCTCGATTACGTCCCAAGAATGCTTACCATTAAAAGTCCATTATACAGGGCAACACAAAAACAAGCTGCGCATTCCCGTAGGATATCTGCCAGACACAAGTTTTTCTAAGAAGAGTATTATAATTGATACCTCGATCATTTTCATGGAATAGGACTTAGAAGTTTGAATGTCTGGAGACCATTTATCATTGCTAATAGAACTTATTCAGCGCAGGATTATTAAAATAGGCTTACAGTTACATTGTTGTAGCGGTCTTAGGAGTTCGTTGTCATCGAACCCTAGACTTATTTGTGCTTTTTATTAAAAGCAGTTTTATTTTACGTTTGGTTTCTGTAATAAACACTTTGTTAATTATGAACGAAAAGCTACGATTCGTATTTTAATTAATTTCAATGTGGCTCAGGGATCGCAATCATTTTGACGGGGTCAACTCGAAACTGATTTCATTCGAGTATGCAACATAGCTTAGTGCAGAAGTAAATTATAATAATGGTCGCACATTAATTATGCGTTGCAAACGGTCCGGCGCAGTACAATAACGTTACACACGCCTGCAGGAGTTCGAAACTCTAAATTTTAATGCGTGACTCACACCTAGTCTTGGTCTGTACAGAAACATTCATCTGGTTCGGTCCAGACTTCATAAATAAATTCCGATACAGGCCGCAATACAAACTGGCAGCTTTATTAGATACTGTTCTATCTATTAAGATGGAAAAAATGTCAAGAGGTATGATAAAAGCGATTAAAAGGCGACAGTTTAATATGTGTTGTGATTTAGTGGTTTCGGGTGTGGTAGGAAGCAATTAATTGTGTGTCTTATTTATCATGTTGGTGTCGCAGCAGGTGACTGGGTCGGGTTCCGGGAACGCAACCCACTACCAAGGGATTACGAATAGAGCGCGCGCAACGATTTAGGACGGTTTGACTAATTGTGTAAGATATAGTATAGTGACAGTGTATATTTTATCCCATTGATTCGATTACAAGTAACACGACGAAGGGTTTTATAACATTCTGTATTCAAATTATAAACAGGATATTTTAATATATCCATCAGTAGAAAAATACTGCCGACTCTTTGTATTATCACGTACAAATTTGTTACAGTAGATAAATGGTTCATTAAAATGTTAAGGACGTACAATAAACCTTGTGTTACCCATATTACCAAACTCGGAACTCCATAAATAAAGATTCAACACCATTCATCTCAAGGCTGTTCACCAAACATAAACAGTGCTCATTTGACTAGTGTCGAGTACGGTTACACGCTACCGTTTCCAGTGATCCATGAGATAAACCGGTGTTCGCTTACACCCAGCTTCGCGGAACTCAGCTGCTTCTGCCAAACTTACTGCCATGGGATCACATAAATATAACCAAGCGCAAAAATAGCGGGATCTGTCAACGGTGCATAACTTTTTAACATTAAAATATTAAACAACTTAGGCATGATCTTAACTGTCTCACAGATGGCCATATCTCGATCTTAGACAAATATCATTTGCACGTTTTTCTTATAAAAAATAGGAAGTCTGAAGTCTAGACGACACAGCTCCTTTATCTTTTGAATAAAACTAAGACAACACATGTTTCTTAATTGGTCACAGCCGATACCTATTCTCAAAACATCCGGCTAACATCTGCGTTCGTTAGTGCGTCCGTCAAGTCGAATGACAAGGCCTAAACTAGGAGTATGCGTCCGACTTGCGTCTGCCGATTGACATCTGCGTCTTGCCAGATCAAAGACGGCATAGCGTAATAGGCCCCCAGACCGAATCTATGGACTATCGGCGATCGTGCATACCATCAAGGTTAGTGCCCTAATGTGCCTGTGACCCCGTGGCTCCGTCATAATAATACATAATGTATGTCCTATAGCGAAGGAATTATGCCTCGTTTAGAAGTAAGAAATACTAAGTTATTGACTTCAGTATTGTGTTTACGTAACGGTTTATTGACGTGCTGACAAATTAAAATATATACGTTGTTTGTTTAGGAACAAAGCTAGGTTTGGTCGTACATCATAAAACTTATCTGAACATAAAATGTAACTCTCCTTTTATGTATTTTTTGTCTATAATTGCTACAAAAATGGAGGTGCATTAAAACCAAAATTGTGTTAGCACTAAGTATGCATCTTGAAAGACCAACACAAAACACACCTGTTTTCCTTTATTTTACGTTTAGAGTTTCAGCTGGTTTCCTGTTCCATATAAAATAATTAAACCATCATATTTCCCGGCCCACTTCTGTGCTTTCACATTTATGACCGTGTAATGAGGATATTTACTTTGTCTCTTTTTATTACCTTCCTGGATTCGTTCCTCTGCGGTAAGACACGTAAACGTAAATATTATTTGAAAAGTTTTGAAAGTATTACGGTTTAGAATTGTAGTAAAAACTATTGCGGTAATGAAGGTAACGTAGAAATGAGACTAAGAGTGGTCTTTGTTATGCGGAAACTTAAAAAATAATTTATAATCGATTGGTTGAAAGGTGTTAATGTTCCCTTCTCATCATGTTTGTTTACTCCGACCACATGTTGTGTTTATAGTTATTTCATACAATAAATTCGTTGCAAAACTTAAACAACGAACGAGAGGTTGTCTTGGCAAAATGCCTTGTATGCGTTGAAAAAGTTCTCTCACGAAAACATATTAAAATACTTCAATATTTTTTTCCAATTGGGGATGACTCGTTGAAAGCCATAAGTAAGATGTTTATCCATTACTTGAAAACGTCGAACACATTTCTGAATACTTTTTTATGTTGGTGATTACTTTATTTTACTTTACTGCGTCGCGAATTTGGTCTTAACTCGTTGTTTTACGATATGTCTAATTGTCTATATCATGTCATAACTTTTTTTATGTTATTAGCAATTAAACATCTTTGTTCCATATTGGGTACCTAATGTATCCTTTTATTGTCATTTGCGGGTAGGCAGTCCGTCTCAACCTTAACAGACAAGTTCAAGAACCTAGAGCCGATAGTACCAGCAAAAAACCTGCTGTGTCATACTCATGAATATGTGTTGAAGTAAAAACCAACTTTGCTAAACAATCTTATGTAATAACATTGTAAAGGTATCATTATTGTAAAAAGTTACGAACTTGCGATTTAATGGGTTAAGCAGACGGATGTGACTGGCGCTTGCGCACAGGTTCCGCGTCGAGACTTACTTAATACACCATAACCGCACCTTTATCTCAAGGGAGTAAGGTTAAAAATCGTAATGAAGCTTCTTAACCGTACGTTGTAAGTGGCGTCCATAGTAGGTAACCTGTAGAATGCGTGCCTCCTGTGTTACCTCCGTAATACTGAACACTCAACACGTAATACAGGGGAAAAAATATTTCTCTCAATATTTTTGGATGTTTCGTATTACTTTTTATTGGACCTGTTGTATTTTATTATGATGTTCTCCGCGAATACACTTGTCTTGTCTACAACTGATTTTGTAAGACGTTTTATATGTGCATATAAATAAATAAAGTTAAGGAAAAATTTAAAGTTCTTTAACTTTTTATTTGACTCGTCCAATATACATATCGTTATGGTAAGTTGCTTTTAAAACTTTGGTGCATCACATTTTTAAAGAAGACCAAAAGTACATAACTTACATTCCTATTTAAATTCATAAATTTTCTAGTTGATTCAATTTATGAAAAGCTTGTTACAAATTCTTAGCTGTTACCGAAACGTAATATGAATATCATAACACTACCTTACCACTATCTCTAAGTAAAATGAGCCACCTAAATAATAAACATATGAATGTAAGCCACAGATTATTAAATCCATCCCCAAGTAGGTCAAAAGAAAGTAACCGTGCCGATATTATGTATTCGCAATACATATTTGAACGATTGTGCAAATGACAAGGGCAAACAAGTCCTGTCAATCGTGTTGACGCTGATGACGGACTAATTGCTGTGATGTGCTGTGAATGTAACTAACGATCGTATCTGTGTGACCTACATGTATCGGAAGTCAGGTAAACTTGACCTCGGACAGTGAAAGTCCAGTAGTAGTATTGGACACTTATAAACATTTGAACATCAGATTAGCCTTGTGAACATCCGATGGAATTTGATAGGATTTTTAATTTCTTTAAATACCATTGATTTTTTTTTTGTTTAGGTACGTAATTATAAGCATTACGTTATCTTGTTTCGTCATAAAGATAGGAGAATACATTTACATTAAACAACTCTGCATACCGAAAAGTATATAAACAATAACTATCTAATCATTGACTGTTAAAGTTTCTGTGTTCCAAGTTAAGTCACAAAATACAGTCCTTTTTTTATATTTGAAACTGAAAGCTCTTTGACAAGAGGAATTGTTGAAGAACTTTCTTAAGGCAGGTGAAAAGAATCTACGCAAGGCGATGATTGACAATGAAGAAAAATGAACTAAAGCACGAATGCAAAGTAAGTAATTTAAGAGAAAAAAAATACTTAAAAATTTGTAACAGGGTGATTTGTATTTGCTTAGTGATTAATAACTTTCTAACAGATGCTGGCAGCCTTATGTCAAACGCGGAAATACCAAGTTCCCGACTATAATTAATGGAAGATACGAGTATATGATCAGAGCCACCGAATCCGCTACTCATCTGTGTCGAATGTCCTTAGTTTTTAATTTCAGTGATTTCCTCAGGATGTTCATCCAAGGTATTATTAATAATAATTAATATGATAAACATATAGCAGCGCGTATCTACATGGCCATTCCAATTACAATCGATTTTATCATCTGAAATTATTTTGATGGATGACGCCTACCTACTTAAAGTACTACCTATATTGGGTCATCCTATTTTTGGGTGAGCATTTATGTTAATTAAACAGGTTTACGAAATTAATAGTTCTGCCCAAATTTTAAACGTCGTGAGGCATCATTAAGCGCGGTGGCATTTTGCCGCAGGAAACTTTGTTGTATACAAAATTACAAATGTACTTTTTTTCTAGAAATCTTCATCATTGAATCTTATTTGCATACCATTAAAACATTTATTCTCGCATTTCCACCATTAACAAGAGTCAAGACCGTACCTGTACATTGAAAGCGTCACCGCAAGATGAATGTTTAGCTACGCCCATCCGTTGAGTTGGGTTTCGTTGCTTTTATTCGGGGTATTCTGAGCCCTGTGGTATGCACTAATGACGGTGAGGTGAAGCGATAGACTAGATTCCTCGAGCCACAACAAAACTAAACAAATTATTAACACTGATGAGTGGTCGGGACAAGGCATTCAAAGCAATGTCTGTTCGTAATTATTTACAACCAGTAGCGTAACTATTTTTGCACTCTCATCTTGGATGATATTTTTTACTTATTTTAAATAATGTTATTCTTTTCTTTTTATTGGTAGCATAAAATCAGAAAAGAAGATTAGGAAATTCGTAATTTGTTTTTAAGACTATTAATTTTGTTCTCATCCACTACAATTTTATTGTAGACAAGTAAAATGTACTTATTATTGTACTCAGCTGCTTTCTCAGTGTCAATTATAAAACAAAAGTGTCTCCTTGTCCTAAAAATTGTAGACAAATAGCACAATGTTTGATGTAGCCATTCTATTATTTTTTAACCGTGCAATTTCACGTAAATTCGCTTTGAATGTGGCCATAAAGTCATTATGAAAAATAAATTCCAGCTTTGATAACCATGGTGAATGAAATGGAATAAGATTTAAAATAAGAATGAAAGGACTCGTTATTAAAATGGGATAAGGTCAGGAGAATTATTATTCCGATGCTGAGACATGTTCAAAATATTCCAAGGTTCATCAGGAGCACTTTCTGAATATAATATAAAGAACAGGGCTATTTATTTTAAGACCTAATTATGATGTTATTTTGTGTAAACACTTATGTCTAAACTCCTTTATTTTATTTGGCTTAATTTGCACAGTTATCGCCTACATGATTAATCTTTATAAACTCAGTGCTGTTAACAGTTATTAAAATAAAAATGCTTCAGAACTTGGACTGTTGTCAAGGGTTCTAACCACCAATTAGTGCAGTTGGCAATTGAATACCGCTGTCCAGAGCAATAACAGGGAGACGATGAGAATTAATGAAGTCAAGAACGTTGTTGTCATAACTCTAGGGCAAAGTTAATAATGTTGCACATTGAATTGTATATTAGTTGAATTATGAATCATCCAATCAATACTATAAAATTATCCGTAAATGTCTTAAGTAGACAGGTTAAGTAACTGTGAATATCAATGAGAATATCACTGCAACTTAATCCACGATCAAAGAAATATCATAGTAACAATTCAGATTGAAGAAGATTCAATGACCTTTGACAGATTCCCATAGGCAGACCCCCCACAAAATCTCCTCGAATAATATAATATTACGGGGACAAAGGATTCAGGCAACGAGTTTCGTAACGAAATTATAAGAATCTTAATGTAACCACGGTTCGTTAACTTTTCCGATAGATCAAGTTATCGTAGTCCGCAATCTTATATCGAGAGATAACAGTTTCCTCCGGC
Organism: Trichoplusia ni; assembly: GCF_003590095.1. NCBI lineage: Eukaryota > Metazoa > Arthropoda > Insecta > Lepidoptera > Noctuidae > Trichoplusia > Trichoplusia ni. The sequence goes on from NC_039491.1 coordinate 6,737,563, forward strand.
GATGTCGTGTCTCGCTATCTGTTTGTCTCGATTTAGACATAAATTTAATTTCCAGCCATGTTTACTAAGTCACAACGACATCGAGTCGCCAATTTCGTGAACAGAAATTTAGATAAGCATAAAGAGTTTAGATCAAGGTGAGATAGATACTGTTCACCTTTTTTTGGCAGCTTCATGTCACGACTGTTTGATAGACACGAAACTTCGCTATTGTAGTAATTAAGTTCGCACATGATAAAATATAATGGCTTAAATGTGAGCGGATAGATATCCTTAGCTGAAACTTTTAGTTCAAGACCATACGTTACATTATCGAAACTGTGAGCAAACTTGTCATTGTACAAAGATATAAAGCCAGGCCCGCATTTAGAACAGTTATAAAGTATATTAATTACGATATCGATATTAGTTTCATGATTTATGAGTATTTGCGCTATCGAAACATTGATATAGTTATAACTTAACAATCTAATAATGTTAAATTGAGTTGTTCTGATCTTATAACGCAGTGTATACAATTAATGGGTATAATACAATCAGATAATAATATGCAATCATGCAATTCACGTTAGTAAGTAGAATTTAACAGCCTTATTTCGAAACATTTAATTGATTAATTAATAAACACTTTTCGGTAGAAAGCGAAACTATATATAAAATACAAAATATTTCGACTCAATTAGTACTTAAGACTAACTACTACTACTCAAAATGGAATTCCAGTTTGTAAGTGTTGCCTTCTATAAGGCTTTTATGAAAATAAACAACATAGAGTCTACATTAAAATAAAACTAAAACAAAAATAAAAGTAAACGAATTTAACACAATACATTCTCAACAAGCAGTTTATTTAAAGCTATTTGCAGAAGCTCTCCAATTACGAACACTAGTTGACGTAACACAAAACTCTGACCTTACCGACCTACCACTCTTTCGCGAACTCTCGATATTCACATACATATGTAATTTATTTTTATCGTCTCCTTTATAGCCTCGATCCGACTCTGGTGTGCCAGAAATAGTCGAGACGACATAATAATGTAAATAAATGCACCCGATTCTGTTCACCGTTGGGATTTAGCCGCGTTCCTATGCAACCGCTCGAGACTCGTCATCATTAAGTGTCGCCTGTTACCCCTACTATGGATAACTTATGCTAATATAATAGACTGTATCTTTTTTCGTATTTCACTTTCTTTATCCGCATGAAGAGAATAAGCAAATCATTAGCATGGGAAGAAAATTTCATTTTCGTTCGTGGAGGGTTGTTGAAAACTTCAAAGCAGAAAAGTTGCACAGAGCAGAAAAAATATTAAGGAGAAATATACCGAAGTCTAGATCGTTTAGCCTATCGCCAGCCTAAATGAATAAAATATAGAACATTAAATGTAGAAAAGGAGTTGTGACTAGGGCTACGTAACCCAAAAAGCACTCGATGAACACAGATTATGTAGGTTCGTAACCTCCTCTGTGCTATTAACCAAGGCCAGTAATTCATAAGTCAAACAAATACACTAATGTATATAATTATCTTCTATTATAAATGACAAGATGTACCCACGACTCCGCCCTCACCATAGGTGCTAGATAATTGCTCTAAACGTTTTGTAACTTTACACCGAACTTCATAGGATCCTGTCTAGAGGTGAACGTGTGATTTTGTAATATCCTGCTTATAGACCTTTGATGTTTTATTGTTATATAAAAGCCCCTCATCATCAATGTGGTTATTAAGGAGGACATAAACGAATAAAACGATATTAGAATACAAATCACACAATATTAGAACACGTCCAAATGTATACGTATGTTACTTAATTCATTAAGGCATTAATTCATCACCCTTACTTTCTTACTCTACTAGCGCCATGGATCGACTTCTATTTTAAAAAAGCTTTAGTAGATATGCATGTAATTAAAAACATTACAAAGGTATTTGAGTCAAATTGTTGCGAAAGTTGTCATCATACTAAAACTGTAGCTATTTTTAATACGAGCCTTAATAAAACTATAAATATTGATTCGATAAACGTCGGAAATCATGAAAATATATAGTAGGCGCCGCATCCAGACTGGTAACGCTTGCTGAGACTCAATTAGCATCCTCAGTGCGACCGGATTGTTAACATTCTTCCTGTTGTATCCGTTCCCACATCGGGACCAAAAAGAAACTATATTCGCAAGAGAAATACTTCAGTAAACATAGGCGCCTACAATTTTTTCTTTCTTTGACGTAAGTTAAGGGGAATTTCACAAGTTTGTTTCGAAATGTCGAAATATTTTAAAGACGCAAAAGTCAAACAGTGCGGAGTTGAATTTGTCAGGCGAAAGTGTCTTCTTCTGCGCAGTGACAACAATGGTAGTGAAAGCCGGGTGCACACGACAGATTTGTCGCCTCAGTAATGACAGGTCCATCGTTTATCTTTTCGCACCTAATCCTGACATCTTTTATAGCTACTCTACAAATAGTGATTTCGCAAGTTCTGTGGTGCTCAACAGTAGCAACAACAAACATTCCGCTTACACACAAATCTTTTTATAAGCGTATAATGGGGTTTATTAAAAATGCGTTCCATTTGTCTTCCAAAACAAAGCTAATAAACATTAATTTAATTAAGCAATAAATATTTGTGTTAAAAATAATAAAACAAACTATTCGGCCGGCTCGAGCTGAGCGATGCCCTGTCCCTTACGCAATTAAGATGTACTGATATCGGTCTCTTGCACTATATTCTTAATGCTGCTCAGCAACTTTGAGCCTTAGGCCGAATTAAATTGTGACGACAAAATTACCTTTGAGTTTATTGTTGAAAGCACTGGACAACTGGACAATACACACTCCGGTTTGAGTGACAGCATGACTGTCCAGCAGTCACGGTGCCCATCGATGTCTTATGAAACATTAAGTATGAGTGGATACTTAAACTGCCTAGTGCATTACGAAATAACTCATTATGCTTATACGACCAGCAATTAATTTTCGTTATTGGATTATTTTAAGGCCTGTAACTAGATAGGCTGAAGCTTCCCGCACGTGTTAGAAATTAATTCGAAGAAGATTTTTGCTAAACATTTTCATTAGTTGCTTCATAAAAGTGGAAATTAGGTCATCGTCTGTCAAGATTACAAGCGAAATTTCATGGAAAAAATAACCACAGGTTTAAACAGCTATGTCGTTGTCTGGATTAAATATTGTAAACCTTGAACTATATACGCTGATTACAACATTTCGCGAATCATGTTTAATTTATTGCATGGACAGTGTAAGTGCCAAGAACACAAACGTTGTAACAGCCAGCTGTCTTTTGTGATATCAAAGTCAGTCTCACCGTGTTAACTTGTATATTAAAGTCTTTGAGAATTAAGATTTAATACATGTAATGTTTTTTATCGCACTCATTACTTACATAGTGGCTGAACAAATGGTCACTAAGAATTTCTTTAGTAAACATCCATCCGTTTTGTATTACACGTATGAGGCTATGATAAATCGACGTGTAATCCATCATCGCTAGCCGTGGCCTATCACTGCGCAAACATGACTCTTTAACAGATGTATCAATAGGAACTTTCTTGTGCACCTTACCGATTCTTAATACTAATTGGCACTGACAGATGTTATATCAAAGACCTGTCAACATCGAAAAACTTTAATGATTAAGCAACTGCAATTGTTTAGAAAATAACATCAATAAGACGCTTTCATGGCTATGACATCAAAAGACTACCGAATCATAAATCGTTAATCACATCTTTTACAAACACTTCAAAAAGCAAGAACAGGAAAAGTGAACTATCGTTACGTAGATTGCGTAACATTAATCGTTCCTCGTAATATTGCTATTTGTTAGGTAGATAACATCTCGGCCCAGCTCGAGAACAATAAGTACGTGTAACAGAAAGCGAAAACAAATTAGGTGATCGGAGATCATCACCGACTTTCGCATCAGCGATTTTATCACCACCAGCCACACCGGGTTTCATTTTCTCGCAACTTGATAACGTTTATACAGTGAGTGCGATAACCATTGACAGATCGAATTAAAATATATCAATTGCAAGATCGTATCGGCCGCGTGTACTAATAACCAATCAACTTTTTATGAATAATGTGAGAAATTACATTTATTTAATTAAAGACAGTCTGACAGCTCCGAATATACTTTCTCGTTCTACGGCAAGAGTTCAATGGTTTTATTTAATTTATCGATTTTATTTGCAGAGATATTATTTGCAAAATATTATCGTCATCGTAGCTTTTTTTGCGGGGGCCAAGTCCACTTTCATAGAAGTAGCTAATCATAAATTCATTGACACGGAACTACGATGTAGATACTAGTCGTTGAGTTGATGTCTGGAGAATAAGTGGACAAGAAGAACTCCTGCCACAAGCATTGTATTATTCTTTTTCTGCCGGCTAAAGCGAGGCAATGGATTTAATTGTTCATATTAAGATGTATTAGTAGTTATGCATAATCACCAACCGGATTAAATATGTATCGAGTGTTAATTACTGATTCACGATTGAAGTCACGACACTTAGTAAAATCGCCACAGTGATTCATTGTCATCGCTTTTGTAACAGTTAATTCTGTTTGATTAAATCCTTTATCAAAATCTTAATATAGAAATTATTTTAGTGTCCTATTCACAAAGCTATTTACAGACCATCTGAAGTCGTATCCAATAAAACTGAACAATAATTTATGCGTGTAAAATCATCGCACACGAGCCATAAATAACATTTTATAGCAATCGTAAGAAATTCAACGTAATTTTCGCGAGAAATCAAGGAATGATTGTGATATATAAAACGTTTTAAAATTACTAGAGTTGCCTGGAGAAATATCTCATTATATACGAGCGATTCGAGCGAGCATTTCAAATAGGCGCGTAATTGCGTACACGCCGCCGATATATCAAACAAACTCATTATTGACGAGGGTGCAGTCCCACATCAAGGGTTCTTTTTAAGCTGTCCCGTCCAATACGTGTAAATAGGGTCCCAGCTCTAGTAATTGCGCTTAATGTCGTCCCAAAGGCTATTCAGTCCATTTTCAATGCGATATATTATTTTAATTCGCCGACGGTGTTCTCTAGATTTTATCTTGTCACGCCTTTGCTCATTGTGAACTCGAGCATTAACCGGCTGTACATTTTTGTTCCAGAAAAAGGTATTTCCAATGCATTCGTGCGTCTTGTAATAGGATAATGATGTACCAACGCTGTAAGAAAATTCTCACAATTTCAAGCCATTATACTCCAATGCTGAATGCAACAATAACTGGGATGCTATTTATATTATCTAGATATGAGGTTGATTAATGTGCTGTGGATATTGTTAAGCTAATAAATGTCACGTGTGCTATGCTAAGCTAGCAAATGTCATTGATAGTTACGCAGAAGTGAGAATTTTGGAGATGTTATCAAGTCATAACCCATCGCAGTAACCCGGATATTAGTAATCAGAATTCGCCATCAAGATACGCCTAGATTATAGAACAAGAGACCAGACAATGGACAATAATATCAAGGAAGAAGTTCTATAAAGTATACACGACGTTGTTAGGGTACGGAAGACGGGAGCATAGTTTCACGTAAAGCATATCTCGGGTCTGTCGCGCTGTCAAAAGCGAAACGTCCTACAATTTATGAAGCCGTTCAATTTTGCAATAACATAACTTTCGGCCCTTTTGTTGTCTCGCAACGATCTCTCCGACCAAAGGAATATGTTTAAGATAAAACTTCTTGTCTCGTATAAACCAATCTTAAAGGCTTTCGATGACAGAATCGTGTACCCGTTAACAATTGTAATTCTGTTAATGTGCTCCGACTTATTGTTTCGAATAAATTTATTTTTGTAATAAAATTTACTTATTTTTCGATATCGATTATGAATGTCACAAATAACCAGAGTCCCAATAATGGGTGACCCAAGGTCTCATTGATGTCTCCTTGTTTCTTAAATACCAAGATACATCAAAATAGCTTATAGTTTTAAACATTATTTATTTATCACACTCAATCTTCAACTGCAATCGCTTGGAGTCAACGAAACATAAATATCAATAAAAACTGAAAAATATTAGTTTCGACATTTTAGATCCGCCACGTGCAAAAAAATACAGACAGTAGTTAGATTTAATTTCGTCAAATAGAAAATTATGTAAATATCTTGTATAACTAATGAAAGTAAAACTAGTAACGTCGGATGTAATTAATGAGTAGCATTTTGTACTCTCCGCCAGTGGATCGGTTACGGGCGTGCCGTCAAAATATTTTGACAGATACCATATCGCGTAATACGTAAGGTACTAAACATCACGCCTAGGTGCTATTTATAAGCACCTATATTTTAATTGCCTAATGTCTGTCTATTTCGGAATTCAGATAGGAATAAAGAAATAAGTATTAATATCAACATTACTAAGTATATTTCTGAAATATGATACAGAGCTCAAATGAGTATCTTGTTTTCGATTTTTGTCAATATCGCTTTAGTAACAAACACTACCTATTTTTTTTTGCAAATGACTGTGGGTTTTATTGAATTTCAACACAATCTTCACTATACATTTCATGAAGTATTAGTTGTTAATATCATCGCAATAAATTAAGAGTAGGCCTTAGGCAAATAGATTCTGTCTAGGTGAAAATATTTGGCCTTGGGCTAGGTATAAGAACTGAACTAAGCCCTTTGTCCACGTCAATACAACTTTCGTTGGACCTCGGTGCCTTCTTTAACATCTTATAATAGGACTTCAGCAATTGTGGAAACCGGGCTTTGCGAAACACCGCGTAGAGCAACGTCTCCTTTTCATGGCCCTGCTTATAGATGATGAAGTACCATATACCAGATAAGAATATAAAAAAAACCTACCTTCACGTAAAGCAGCATTTTAAATACATGGTAAAGCACTCCGCATTACCATGTTGTTAAAATGCTGCTGTAATGTAACCAGAGTCCAGTCTCATAATTCCCTAATTTGATTTAATTTTGTAAGGCCATTACGTTATTGGGTAACAAACATTCCTTACAGCTCTAATACAAATGCAATGCCATCAAGTATTCAATAATATTTCCATAAGAACGCAACGTTGTTTGACAAATGTTCCCCATAAGGAATGTGCTAAGTATTTGCTAACAACATGATATATTTAACGACTTCGATAACACAAGATTATATCTCAGTAATATGCTAATGCCATCTAATTACCAAAATCTTTATCCTTAAGACATTGATCACGAAATGTGACTTGTCTGTTACGTAAGACGAAAAAACCACGGTAAAAGTAGACCGACTGTTGCGAAGAAATAACTTGGTAATTAAATGACCAGTCATTAAACGGGAGTCTGTTTGTTCGACTTGTAATTTAATAACATTTATTCCAATCAATTATTAATAATATTTCAATAAAATTATTTTTTTATTATTTAATTTCACACTGGCAATTTAGATAAATGTAAAACTTCTAATTACGTTTGTCTAAATTGCAAGTGTAAAGTCCAAACAAATACGGGTGCACAACTAGTCAATGTGAATATATCGATATTTGCGCAACTGTAACGGCTTACAAATTAGCCTCTCAGTTTTATCTGTACATTAAATTATGAACTTAAGGGGAAGCTCTTCTCTACATTTCAATATTCAAATGTTTGCCCGTATTTGTTGGAGCGAAGTGAAGTAAGTCTAATATTAAGTTTTCGAATAACAATTCCAAGGATAGTTGTTACTTGTTTAGAATAAGTAACTTGATATCACATTACGACAGCACGATGGATTACAACTGTACACTGATTTCCAAATCTCGGTTCAGAATTCATTAATGTATTGAGAAACTTCAGAATACTATAGGAACTTTTGTGTATATTGTTTTGTTGCTCAATCAAATAAATTTCAAAAAATTATTGATTCCAAGAAAACGGTAACTTCTAGCAAATTATGAAGAAATATAATACTTTTTCAAGGTTTTACTAAAAAGTATGGTATTCGCAGATTTATCGATACACAAAATATTAGTTGGAGAAGCATCACCTGTTTGTTATTTATTGTTTGGTATCGCTTGTCGACGCCCACACTGTTTTCAATGACCCATTGCTGTCAGTAATATTATATTGATTTCATAACTATGAGAGAACTCAGGTTCGTGCCAAAAGTACTTCATTATTCTAAGTGGAAAGTGTTTCATTTGTTATTTTGATGTATATTATTTATTTTTGTACTATTTGGTAAGTTGTAGTTAGTTACCGGTTGTTGGTCGATTCTAAATTAGTGCGTCCTATTCTTTTGTTCAATTCAACAATTACTGTTTTTAAGAGTTTTCGTTCAATATACCTATTTAAAAAAAACAAGTCTCCTCAATGGAATTTAATCCTTGTATCGTGAGGGTTTCAAAAACATTCAAATCTCGTGAACAGAAACACCCAGACTCAAAACAAACATTTATAACACAAAAGCTTGTCCTACGCGAGGATCGAACCCGAGACGCTAGGGTTTGATAACATATACCACTCGGCTATCCATGCAGTCAAAAGTCTACACTATCGCATAAATAAGCTCCGCCTTAACGCAATAGCGGCAATCTTGTCACTTTCTCCGCTACGTCGCAGACAGTCCTCGTCAGATCTTCTCCCGCGATTATTTCCATTAGTGTCCATTAACCATTTAACTCGATATGATTAGGCCACGTCACGACACCACACACAGTTTGCCAATGCCATAAATCAAACGATCTGGTTCTTCGATTCCAATTCGCGTGGAGTTTACGTAACGTAAGCTAATGTTGTTATGAGTGCGTTGTATTTCTTATTTTTGATATGTTGATTGGGAAATGCAGTAGAAGAAATGTTGTAAAATATTACGAGGATTTTTAAGATGTTTTGCAACAAGGAAATTCACTGTGTACCTCTTTAGTATATAGAAAACTGAAATTTAAAAAAGTTTCAACTCTATATCGTAGGCTTATTAATCTTGAACATATTTAGACTGTTCAGCTTTATTCATCTTATTAAATCCATTAGTAAATTCTGGCTAAAATCAATATAAAAGATTGGCACTAAAGACACCTTGATCTCTTCCCACGGTAGGTAACAGAAATGATTAAATTTTCAGGTAACTATAGGTCAAGGGATCCCCTGATTTCTCAGTATAGATTGATATCAGGTGTGTAATAAAATAATGTTATAGTTCTTGAAAGCAATGTCTGCAGGAACTTAAGTAGTCTTGATCATCTGAGCTTCCTTATAGTTTGAAGTTGTTATTAATAACTTAATTGGCTCGAGTGATATTAGGCACTTCAAGACTGAAAATGAGAATGTGGTCTAAATTAATATATAAAAAAAATCTGAAAACTAATTTTATCAAAATCGGTCAATGTAGCAGTTTTTGTAGTTTCAAATTGCATTTTCATCGGGTTTGAAGCTACCCTGAAAATTTCAGCCTGCTAGCTTATCGGGAAGTGCCTCAAATCCAACCGTAACGACAAACAAACATACAAACAAGAAAGTGAGTGTAATGTTTGTGAAACAAACGTCACAAGGGTTGATTACTTAGTGCGAGAATTGCTTTTCTAAATTGTATTGTTTTGTATGCTGATTAAACCAAAGGTCAAAGTTAGCTTCTACACTAATTACATCTCCAAAACAATTTGCAACAAAATACGACGGAATAATTACTCACACCGACAGCACTTAAATGATTAAGCCACCGTTAACGGCCTGATTAGTTTTGTGAAACAAATTAAAGATTAGAACTGTATTTGTTAATCAAATCCAACTATTTATTAATTACTTAACAAATCATTACAGCAACACTTCTGTTAGGAAACCGAAGAATTTAATAGGCGTGCTCAATCTGCTTCCATATATAATTTATAGTGTTACTGTCAATGACAACTTTGCATAAAATGTGTATTTATATTATCGTGGTGTTGTGTTACAAAATATAGATGATTTGGTGGGCATTCCTTTTGTAGAGTTCTTAGGAAATCTCTAAGTGTAGATCACTTAAAACGAAAATTTTCAGATGCGATAAACTCTAAGATTTAATCTTTAATTAGTTTTAACTTCAAGTCCTGGACAACGCACTAGTCTAATGCCGAGTGTGGAAAGAAAACTTCTTGCTTTTCCACATTCCACCCGCTAGAAATGTCCATAGTATTAGACTAACACATTTCTAACACTAACATAACTAACACTAAACTCCAAAGTCACAACTTTCTTAGAAACAGTAGCACAATACCGACAAGAGTGTGATTACGAAAATGACTCTCACTGCCAAAACTAACAGATCCCTTATTCACAAATCACATAACATCCGTAATGTCAATGACACCACGCGGATGCGCTTACGCAACGAGCACCTTGACAGTTATACAGATGACGATCGCTGACGTAACGAGAACAAACCGACCACACGCGTGTGTTGCATACACATCGCCTCTTAAACCAACAATGAAATACTTCGTATTCAAAGGCAAACAGCAATGTATTGTGTCCCAGTAAAATATTCGATGAATGCGTAGGTCGGATTATTTGAAGAGGTTTTCGATGAGATGAAATGCAAGTGATAGCATAATTGCACAATAAACTATTGTTCAGTAAATACAAATATGAATGAACTATCGTCAGTTGATTTTTATCAGGACGGCTGATCTATCACGATGATTGAAAATGTTGAAGAGGAGATAATTGAACTCCTTATTTATAATTCATTAATAATGTATTTTACAAGCATTGTGTAATCATATATTTAGTTAATTAAATTAGAGTAAAACTAATACGATTTTGTAAGAAATAATTATTCTGATAACTAAAGGAACTAATACTTTTTATATACAAAAGTATGTCACATATCAGTTATTTTAACAGTATTGAACCAATGACATACATTCGAACCCTTATACGGACTGTCCTCAAAAGATTTGTTATCATAAAGTTCACTTTTGGGCAATTTCAAGGTACAGGTTGAACAGGTCCGCGTTTTAAGGAAGCTACGACATTATTTCTATAGGATTCCGGCTAATGGTTTTATGTTAAGCAGGTTCAATACAATCAATTACTGTTAATTCCACTTATCATATTCATAAAGTTTATGCTTAGTATTACGGTAGTGTTACTAAGTTACTATTTAAGGCGACTAAGAACTTAGTCCTAAGTTATGTACTTGTTGTCTTTACTTCTAAAATCAGACAAGTTCTACTCGACAACTTTTTTATCAGGCTAGTTATCAGAAGAGAACGGAGCTATCCGCAGGTATCTGATCGGACGAGGGAAAGAGAGATAAGATCATGTGGAAGGCGTCGCGAAAGCCGTCTGATCGTGATATCAATATGGAGTACTATACAACTGACACATTATCACAGAACAGACGGCCGATAAAAAATCTGCATTGTGCGCACCTTAAGGGGAGCAGGGCGCTGGGCAATGGACTCAAATAGACGCAGTCGCATCGCATACGAGCTTTTTTACAATGTTTACGAGGTACGTACAAGAAATACTATCACGCAAGTTTTCTCCGAAGGAATGTGTTGGACACGACCGTAGCTGATGGCATTAAACTTAGAGGAAAACTAACCTAACATTTGTAGACGATGCATTACCTATTGTCGGCAATTACTGAAGATGGTTCTGAGTTAACATCGTCCCCTACTTTTCTAATTACCGTTACTAGGTTTAGAACAATAACGGAAACATCCTGCTTCTCGTACCACTTATACAATGCATAAATATTCTGCCATCAACGGCATAGTCGAAGGCAATTAAATGATGGCTTTGTTTATCTATTAATAGTCACGACTGGCGAGCAAACAGAACTTAACGATCCCAATTTAACTAGCAAATAGGGCCAGCAATAAAGGTAGCAGACATGCCATTACTTCGCGAGATAAAATTTGACTTGCAAATGTTGCACTATGCAAAAAAGCAATTTTAGTCATATTTGTGAGAATTGGTATTAACATATGCAAATTGATCGTTAAATTTTAATTGGCGTTTGTTTAATAGTTGTTTTTTTTAAGCTTAATTAGAAAAGCGAAACTTGCGCTATGCAAAATTTTATGTGCATTTTTTTTTAAACAACTCATCGCTCGTAGGAGTCTTAAAATTTGAGATTTCGGTTTAAGCGTCGCATCATCTATAGCGTCAATTACAATGATAAGGATCTTAAAGGTTTTCTCATAAATATAATTCTCATATTAACCTAAATGCAATTCAAAACCTTGCTTGGAATATCCTCTTCTTAAACAAAGATTCGTTCTAATTTATTCAGGTATTCCTACAATTCGTTTCAGATAAATCTAAGAATATAAATTAAGAGATAGCCATCTGTTCCAAAAATGTGTTCGTGTTCCATTTCAATCTTACTTTCGAGTCACATTTTTAAACAAAGCTCTTAAAGACCCTTTAAAATAATTGGCATACATCGCGATGATACCTGGTTTGCAAACCCGCTATCCATAAATTATTAAATTACTCATAGTTCATTAAAATTCAGTGATTTGTATTCACCAGATATCTGTCTCCATTAAAATTGTGCTTGGAATTACACGAAAGTTCTTGTAAGATGTTAATGGAATTATGTAAAGGCAGGCTTACAAGGTTCTGGCCAGCGCAGGTAGGTGGCGCCTACAACAAACTCGGGAGACTCGGTACCACATTGGACTCGACATTACCATAATGCTGTACCGTACTTTATTGTACTCAATTTCACTTTAATTTACTGCATTTGCAGCTTCTGAGCGTATTCGAGTTTATCGCGGTTGCTGCGTCTAATAAAACTATCAGCACATAAAATCTGATTAAATATGTTGTTAGGGTGTTGCTTTACACAAAAGCGAGTGATATTTAATGTTATTCAGATTTTATTATCTTTGTAAGTGAACTTACTTGTTAGTGATTCAAACCTTGAGCAATAGCAATATATTTAATCTTACAAAGATGGAACGGGCAAACGAATTTCTTCCTTAGACCAGTTATTAAAATTGTCAGTTATTAAAAGTGGCAGTGTCATCATCTTCACTCTTGAATTATCCACTGCTGGATATAGACCTACCTTTCTTAATGCTATTCCCCCTTGCACTGTCATCATCATCATTACCAGTCTTGAATTACCGACTGCTGGACTCCCACCCTATCCCTTGTCTCTTTTTAATATCATCCACTAGCTCCACCATGCACACCATCTTCGGCTTACCAGGACCTACGTGATGAAATCTCGAAAGTTTAATCCGATAACAAATGTAGTACGGGTCTTTTGTAGTTCCTAAAGCTACCATCAACAACAATTAAAAGATACCTATCTAAATATAGTATTTATACTTGTATCTCTGAATTACATAAGAGTCTTTCTCGACTAGTAAAGAAAGTCCACGGGATTCTTTATACCTACAATTGAATCATTTGATACAACCCACGCGCTATAGTAGTTATGTAAAGTTACTATTATGTTCATTCAACGTTCTGAAGTAGTAAAATGTGTACGCGCGATGTTGAATGTAAATTGATAGCAGTCAATGCTAATTCAAAAATGTGAAGCAATATTTATATGATGTCAGCTCCTGAATCTCATTAGTAGATTTATCTAAGAAAATTATTTACTTTTAAAAATAGCTTTTTTAGGCTTTAGAATTATTATGGGTAGACATTATAATTTAAATAAACAATTAATTCCTAATGACTATTAATAAAAATCGAGGTTAAGCTAGTTTAGTACGATCAGAAAGTCTTTGACCCTCATGTTTTCGAACGATTTTTAAATCTCATGAAATTTAATCCATTCCGAATCCATATCCGATAAAGATTTGTTTTCAACCATCTTTGAAACTTTGTGTTAGCTAAGTAGACTAAGTTGTTGGTTTGCTTTCGCAAATCATTTCTATACTTTTTCATTAATTATTTCCTCTTAACTGCTTCTACTAGTTTCGAATTTCGACCATGCACCTAGACCAAGAAACTTTAGATACCCAACTAATTCATAGAACTATATTGCGATTGTTTACAACATAACGTTCTGTGAATTCATCCGAGTGTCGCTTTGATTTATAAGTATTGCGCCGTTGTAAAAGTAATCTTAAATATCACGGTCTCTCTGACCTTTATTTGTAAAAGAATTTCCATTTACACTTTTATGTTTCTTTGTTACGTTCCCAACTTACATACAAATCAAGTCGCTATTTTGCACATACATATGCAGATTTTGTCTGGAAGAATGCTGGTATTTATTTATAAATTGAATTCCTTTTCAGAAATGATGATATTTTTGCTCTGTTGTCGTCTTGTTAATCCTTTGATCATGAGATAAAGATATTAAGTTGCCCCATCAATAACAATAAATGCTTGGAATCGTTCTATAAACATTAATAAAAACATGTATCGTGGTGAGTAGTGTTTGTAGGTACTACTGGGTAAAATGCACCATCTATGACTCTATATTTTGACAAACTTTATAAAGTAAATACATATTTTGATTGATGGCTCACAAATGTGTCTTGTTAACTTGATTTATCGCACTTCGTGACGTGGTTTAGAATGAGATTGGGTCGAACTGCTACGGTAATTCAACGTCATTTGGTAATAATGATGAGTCGACTTATCATTGTTACCATTCGTAGAGAATCAGAGGTTGTCCATTGCAATTATTCCTGAGACTGGCTGGACCAAATATCAATCGTTTGTGAAAGCCTAAGGGCGCCACGACTACTCCTTAACAAACCATTTCCATTCAATTAAATGTAAATTTATTGAATACACGAGTTCATTAGTTGCACTAATTGCGAGTTCCGTTCCCATGAACTAAGCTAACCTCTTGGTAAATACAATTTATAAAGGAAAGAAGATGTAACTGCCTACCGGTATCATTTTTCATTCATACTAAACCAGAAAGAAAGTATCTTCAAAACAATATGTCAAAGGGACTAAGCAGAAAGCTTATACGTGGGCGGACCGTGGGACGCTGTATCAGGTAGCATCGTTTAAATCACACACACCTAATCGTAATTTTATGACATTCAAATATTTGTGTTTGCGTAACGCAATGGTCAGTGAGTCAGTTTAGAGCGCCATTACGATTTGCCCTAGTTACTTTGGTCACAGCAAAACGTTTTGTTTCGGGGATTATCCGGCGGCGCCTCTACACTTCGGCCTGAATACCGGCTCCGTATATTTGTTCCGTCAACACTGATTAGTCATGAGGCGTACTTGTGACGGTCCATGAAATTGAAGGTGACCCATAAATTGACCGGCAACTATGCAGTCGTTGTCAGTTACGGAGTTCTCATCGTAAATATGTAAGTACATCGTTGAGGAGAGTTCTTAGTAAACCTATCATCTTACTTGTTTGAGTGGGATAATAGACAATTTTTCTATGATTTCCAGAACGCATATTTTGGGAAATACTACTTCGCTGTTTTATTGTCACATTACTCCCTCATCTGCCTTAACTTCGCCTAAGCCCCTGACAGTTGAAACTTTCCACCACTTTTAAATGGCTCGGTGGATTTTCATCGAACATGTCTGGGAACACTCGTATATCACCTTTAATACAAAACTAAATTAAAATTGCTCAACCCGTTTGAGACCTATGCCACAAAGAGACGTCAAACTTATTACTAAACTTTTGTTGCGTTGGTTGTTAATAAAAAGAAATGGCTCCACATCGCCACATCTCTACATACTAAAATGCCGAAAGATTTACAAAAAAAAGACAGTTCAAATAGTTTCGGATTCACTTAGGAAACATACCTATTCCAAGCTTACTAATGAGTTAACGAGACACTTCATGAACCGAGTACGGGCAAGACATGATCTCGGAAGCTGAGGTCGTAACTACTATTTAATAGCATTAGTTCTGCTGTGACGAAACATCTGCGAAGACCGACTAAATGGGGTCGTTATGGTGTGTAAAGTGCGCTTATAGCTTCCGACTGCAGAAACCTACAGTGATCAGAGAATTTCAGTTGCCGCCAATCGACTTTATAGCTGTTACAAAAAAAGTTTATTTTACTGAAAAGGTCACCATTCATGAGAGTTTGAACTAGACAGACTATAAAATGGGACGCATTTCGAATAAATTCTCTAGTTTGTAAATGATCAAGGCTTTTCTACCTGACTTGCGTGGAAGTAGAGTTATTAGTAGATGTAGATCAAGGCTTGATCAAAGTGGAGATCTATCTAAAAGTGATTCAAAGAGGTTTACTGTAACATGTTGATTTAATCCAGGCTACTAAGAATCAAATCCCCACGGTCAATTGGAAGGTAACGCTGCTTTACAAAATTTTAGTGACTACTAATGCTATAACGAATTGCTCGGTGACTCATACTAATGCACTCCAATATTGCAAGATCCGCCACGAAATTACGAGTATGTGCCAAATAATATAGGTTAATTTTACAGGCCTAGTCACGTGACACTATTTACTAACTTTAATTACAAAACAAATCATGTCGTAACTCGTAACGCTTTAGTATGACGCGGTGGACCAGAATTCGAGAACCGACTAATTGCAAGTGAGATTTGCAAAGTGTAAATAACGGATCTCCGGAACAGTGACGGGACATTTCGCACAATAGTGATGTAACTATGACGCAGGCGCAGCGGACAAGCATCGAGATTTTTTTCTTATTAGTACAAACAAATGAAGATCACATTCCGTGAAGTGAGTCAGTACTTTCTCTTAAGACTTATTTGTAATTGATTGTAGCGTAATGATAGCTGATATGTAAACCTTTAATCAACAATTCTACTTTATTGTATCGTAATAATGTATGTGTGTTATGTAACTGACAACTATTAGATGCTATTCATGATGTCAGCAATGTATCGCCAATTTGAAATTTCATTCACGCCATTGTCCGGCTAATACTCTTAATTCGCTATTTATTATAGCAATCTAATTGAAACATCTAATTCTTTGTATGTTAATATCATTTTCTGTGATCAATTTCTTACTTTGATTTCAATAATTTCTTATTGGTTTCAACATTACTAGCAATTGACTATAATATTTTAACAGGTCAGCCTCTGAAATACTATGTTATACCAACATCTCAACAAATAGGAAAATAGTATATCTATTTAAGAAACTCAATAAACGACAGGCATTAAAGTCAGCTTAAACGCTTAAGTAAATATAAAATGAAGAATTTTCTAAATAAATGTTTACGGAACTTGTATACCTACCCAATCTAGGACATATGAGTAAAAAGTTAACAACAGATTCTGTGTCAGTAAGATGTCTTGTTTTATAACTCTATAACCGCATGGTATTCGCACATGAACTCTCCCTTGCTATAAAGAACTCACATGTATAATAGTAACATCAACTTTTAAGTAGGAACTACATACGTGTTTTATTATTGTTTAAAATTATCAAGACATTTTCACTTATACTGGTGTTTTTTATTGGTCGGTTAATTGTTAAGGGTTGTTTTAAAGTCTTTCAGTCGAGAATAAATTGAGATCATGTCCGTACCCGACATTAGGCTTCATTTCTGCCGCGGTACGAGTTGGAACTACGGCTTCGTCTTTGTTTGTTTCAATAATCGATTATACCCTTTCGAATCGGTATCGATTTATCCAAACAGTGATCAGAGTATTTTTAGGGTTTCATCAACCAATGAATGTAAACAGACGCCGACACATGAAATTGTAACTTTTTTTTTGTATTACTAATACGCGTTTGACTGATCTGCTTGGATAGCTTATGAGCTAGCTGAGAAACACACTATGCATGACATGTTGCAGGTTCGATCCTCGCGGAGATCAAGCATTTGTACTCTGCTAACGTGTGATCCACGAATTCTTGATCTGAGCTTGGGTGTCTTGTACATTGTATGTGACTTGAATTTTTTTGAACACTCCGCGACACAAGGTTGACATTTCCAATTTCAGGAATCGTTTTCTTTAAAGCGTTTATATTTAAGAGTGCACCTAAGTTGCTCTCAAATTGACCGTTGACGGCAATAAACACTTGATTAATGATGCGAAAATGACTTCTGACCTCGAACATTATAAGGTGCACACTTGTCTTCTTACGCAAATGATATAATCTAGCTATTACCCCGAATACAAATGTTACTAACACTTATCTAATAAAGAATGTTCGGGAATTGGGTTAAATAAATAAAGTTCATTGAACAACTTTCTCTAGTCTGTTTAGTTTTCAATGAACCAATTTATTAATGACGAACTGCGATCGCTTTAAATCTTTGCCCTGATTAAACAACAATTTATTTCAATTAATTTGCTTTTAAAATTTTAAATAATTTACATTATTTAAAGGAAAATATCCTCAAATTCAAACGTTTTTCGATTTTAACTAGTTCATAAATATAGCACAGAATAACTAAGATAAAATCCTTGATTGGGAATTTACCATCACAGACGATTTCGAAGATTATTGTTTATAGGAAGCTTTCTAATTTTCCGACTATAAAAATATGCTTAACGCTTTAAAAATAATACAGAAAAACTGTGCTATTTTTATCGGTACTAAAAAAAAATCTTCTTCTAAAAAAAAATCATAGTCTAAAGAAAAAAAAATAGCGACTCTTGATAGTTTAAATTAAACCTTAATTTACATTTAAACATATTAAGGCGTATTTAGAGATAAAAATCTTCCTTCTTTAAATGTAGCATTTTAAAACCAACAACGTGTGCACACCTTCAATGAATTTTTATAGTAAATCATCAATAAGGAATACATACATAGAACAAATAAATAATTAGAACCAATAAAAAAGGTAGTCAAATAGTTTTGATTCAAAACGGGAAGTTATTCAAATGACGTAATTACTAAAGTAACCTAAGTAGATACTTCGATAACAGTAAAGATCACAAAATATAACTGGATATAAATAGAACTTCATAAAACGTAATTTTCCGCAGCCACTAAGTAATAGATCGTGAGATAAGATCGATATCTTCCGATGATCGATAGTGCAGATCGGAAGAGACCAAGAAAGTGGGATAAATCGTGATTTTACTAATTATTGAAGTTACGATACCCATTGCGACAAACGTTTGTCTACTTATTGCAAATACGAGAAGATTTATGGCTATTAATCAGGCTATAGCGGTAACCGTGTTTGTTTTATTACGTGATCGAATGGATAATAATGTGTTTATCTTAAGAAATTTGTTTCGTAACGACCTTTTAAGTGTTTTATATTAGCCAACGCTAATGTTTACCGCGACAGTCTCGGAAATGTGGCGCCATGTTAGTATGTGGCAAATAAGTAAATAACAATTGCGAGTTCACAACAATATTTTCGCATGCGCGGCGACAGCAGTGAAAAAAAGGAAAACTGGTCATAAAAGTTAACAGTCATACGGAGAATCGTGAGCCAACGACAGTAACTCAAAGGGACACGGGAATGAGTTGTAAATATTCTAACATAACATTTTTCGTGGTAGGTAGGTCGCGGACTATAAAATTGGAAATAAGTCCAGTACTAAACCTCGCAGCTCACAAATTAGTCAAGTTGACATGCTTGTGTACACTCAAGACGGGCCATTTCGCATTAATTTAATGGTGCAAGGCGTTGTTTAAAATATTGTAGACGTACCGTCGTAAATAGTTTTATGGCCATGAATTCATTTATTCTTATTTCACGCTTTTTTACCGCGTCGACATGTTCTTTCCAATGTCCTGCATTATTTTAAATTACTGCTTTTACTTAAAACATCCCTAGACTTTATTGTGGTATAAATTATTTGTAATGATGTTAATAGCTGTATTGATGATAGCTTGGGTTTATCGCATTTTTATGTCTAGCTAAATTAGTTTTACAACAGCATTTTTCTTCAAAGTAAGTACTCCGACCCTTGCTCGTCAGTCTAGGAATTTTGATTTCAGGTGAATCAAATTCGAAAAGGCAAACGTTGAAATACGATTATGATAACCTTTTATTGGTACTTCCATTTGTCAAATAATTGAGTAGAAAATTTCAACATTGATTATTTCACAAAAATGCGTACCGAAAATCCCAAAGATACATAAATATGAAACCTGTCAATGCAAAGCTTTAATTCCTTTGAATACCTACATAACTAAGTTCACATACCAAGAATCCATATACCAAGGCAACCATTAATCGGACCTCAAATGAAGTTAGTAAACGTGAATTCGTTAACCTTTGCCAAGAGTTTACCGCAATAAAATAGACCCAGAAGCGGAAGTAATAGCATTAAATCTCTTATAAATGAACGACGAACATGATCAAGACATTCAATATCTATTTGCCGAACCCATAAAGCTTATTCGCTGTATTATGTTTAAGTTGGATCAAATCGTTATAATGAGAAACGCGACGTCATAACCGCTTTGCGTTTCCGACATCCCTTCGATGGCGCTCCGTGATTTGCTCCATTGTACACTTTCAATAGGAGTTGTGTCACGGAAATAATTCGCAAACGGAAACGTCTCATGGAATTCGAATATTGTTACAAGTAAATGACACGAATAACATGTTATGTTGAGGAAGTTTCGACGTTGATAAGTAGGTACGTAGATACGAGTATATCTTCTAAAATTATAGGTGCATAATCTTAGTTCGTAAATGTAAGTTCTATTTCAGCTCGTGCACGTAACTTAACTAGATCCAAGAATGAAAATTGGATTTGGAAAAAGAGTGAGTTTTTAACGATGTACAAACTCATACTCACAACAATAATTCTACTAATCTGCTGACTGCTGATGACAAAAAGCTTGGTAAGCAAAACTGAAGAAAGAAAGAAAACTGAAAGAAAATGAATATCGTTTCCAGAAATTAATATTCAGTGTTCTTTGACTTCCTGAACATGCACTAGTATTCATTACACATCCTATTGAAGAGTCGATCTTTGACTTTGATAAATTATCCATTTAAGTGTTAAAAGGACGGACACTATTAAATTACATAGACAGTAACTTAGATCACAGATACAATGACTAACCTATGATTAACTACCTTCATCGCTTCATGTATCTATTCACAGTGTTCACTGAGTTCAACTATGAGTGCAGTGAGTACTTGATACCTGATTTCAACTGGTATCAATCTTGTACACAAATAGAAACAGTTTATTGGCCCGAGCAAGACTAGTTCTTTCTTAGATCAGACTAGTCATTAAACAAATAAACATGTACTGTCTGTACTTGTCTTAATATGTGTAATGCATGAACATTGGTTTATTGGCGTGTGACTGGTGAAGTTAGAGCACTTTATCACTCTGTTCTTAGTATATTGGTATCGCAATTTAAGACGTGTTTGTTTTGTTTTCTAAATTAAATTGCACCAACATCTGTGCTGTACCTGGACAGAATCATCTGTTTCAAATGATTACTTACTTGTTTACTATTAACTGTGATCTAGAACTCGTAACATCTTCTTAGAACATGTCTACATCTGTCTATTCTGAAACTTTTAATCTATTTTTGACTGTTCAATGGGTTTTATAGCCGTTGTGTACTTACACGTTAATTTCTGAAGCTGTCAAGATTTTATTTTAACACTTTTTCTAAATTAACCTAAATATGCAATCTCCTTGTACCCTGAGAAAAGTTTGCTATTGTGGGTGACTTGATAGACATTAAATCAAGGAAAAATCTGGATGCGCAGTGATAAATTGTAAACATTTCTTTTTACAAAAGGGAAGTAATACTCTTAATATTTTGTTGTTTATAATCCTAGAAACACGGAAAGAAGAGTACTGATATCCAATAAATAAAAATCCCGTGATAGGCATTCTATTTTTATCGATAGTAAACAATTCAGGTGTATAACCGGCGGTCGTCGCGTCGGCGCCGGCGCCGGACTGACATTTACTGGAGGACCTTGCGCAGAACAATTTGCGAACAATGAGAGAGCCTGTCATATGTTCCCGGAACAGGGGTGACCTCAGCCACCGACCTCTACACTTGCAAACGTGCCGAGTTACACAAAAGATCCATGTATAAATGAAATACATAGGTATGCGACTGCATTGTTGGACATAGCGATCATGTCTTCGAATTGTTGATTGCGTGCAATTGGTTCGAGATTTATGAGATTGCGTTTTTTTTCCACCATTAGTCTAAAATATTAAATTAAGTAAATATAAAATCAGTACACAGGTAAAACATTTATTCGGAAGTTCTGTGAAATGCTAATTAATCTTTGGGGAATTATAAAACGAGCGATTAAAAAAAGCTTTGCGACTAATGATGACATACTGTATTCATAACTTGATCTTTAACGTAAGTAAATTCCAAATTGCATCTTCTGTACACGTAGTACGAGTAGCTAGTTCTACCCAAAATATGCTATTGACAGATACATGACAAATCAATTAAGGCATTCGCTAAGTGCAGGTGAAGAGTCTTTGATCCATGGATGGATGCGTTAACAGTCGATACTTCTATGATTGATTTAACAAGACAGTATTCAACTGTCCGTATATCTAGGTACAAAAGACTACTTACATAATGATTGAACAGTATATAAATACCACTGTATGTATGTTTGTATGATGCAGGAGGCAGTTAGTGTACGTTTTCTTGTAACAAAGTCGCAGTATAGGTACGTAAGGTATTGAACCTTGATCCTACGGGTCAGACCTTTATTTCTGTTGTAAAACTCGAACTTAAGAAGCTATTGTTCGAAATGCGTAAAACTATAACATTGTGTAAATGCAATCACATAAACAACGTGTCACACGATACATTCAATCTGAAAAGTAAATACTTCCTGCTTGAAAACTTTTATATTTGTACGGTTTACTTAGAACATAAATCTTGTATTCAGATTAACTAAAAATCAATCTGATATCCAGGAATATTGTTACTCTATAGAAGTAAACTCATTAGTAACTTAGTCATTGAATGACAGTCGTGTCTGCTTATTGTCTTCATAAATAAAGAGTATGAGCAAAGTTTCGCGGAAATAGATTCTTATACACTAACCTAAAAAAAGAGCTTTTGCATAAAATTCAATTCAAATACACCGATCTCTTTCCCAGAACTTAGTCATGTATTTTAGAATAGATCCGAAGCATAAAACCTTGACTGTTCAAATGTTAATAGAAAAGAATAATCAACATAGAAATTAAGCTACTAGAGTATGCGCTGAATACAGGATGCGTTCCGGTCTCACTAATGATCCTATGAAAGTGTTTAGACTGGCGCCAGGGAAGCGCGCAAGTCTAAGCTAATTTTGCACTGGAATCCACCAGTCGTGTATAAGTAAGTTGATTCCACATACCAACATAAAACAACTTAAACAACGCATGTTTCCCAATGAGGGAGGCGTACGCCGTACACTCTCAATATTTATAAAGCTCTATTGGCATTTAAAGACGAAATTATTAAATATAGGTACCTATTTCTTATATAATTAGTCACTAAGCATTCCATTGCCTACTGCTTTAGACTATCCTTGATGAATTATGCCATGGTCACAAAAACAACAACAACTTCGAGCCAAAAGCTCAGTGTGAAACCAATTGCTTAAGCCGTAGTTCCCACAAGTGCACACCCGATTAGGTAACAATCAGCCGGATCTACAGGCTCATTAAAAGAAAAAAAGATCATATCGCATACAATAGAGCACTCGGAGACCGAAAGTGATAGTCTAATAGATACTCGTAATAAAGTGAGGCTGTGACGATAGCAACGCTAAACTGGCCAGTCATTACTCATTACGGAACACTAGCGGTTTTCCTAATACTGGTTTGTTCCTCCGCAAAGCATGACCAGGACTAATACGTTAAGTACATTTGTCTTACTCAACTAACAAGCACAGCTCTAATAACAACCTGCTCTCAAGTTAATAACATGACAGGGATTTCTAACGCTCCAGGACATCGCAGCTGCTTAAATTATTTCAATAAACAAACTCCACGCCAAGGAACGATACTTTCCCTTTTAAGTAAATTATCCAAATTACACGTTATCACAAGAAATGTGGGGTGTTACAACGAATCCATTCGAATACACCTGAGTGGCACTCAAACAACAGAGCATTCGTCATTTGCAGTGAAATTATAGGGAAACGTAGAACGGTGGCAGTTTATGTTGTTTTGAATAGCAAACGGAACGCGAACTTCAAAATTACCGCCATTTGCAATACATCAAGTTGCGCCGGCGGCTTCGCGTCGCTCCCCGCCTTGCGGTTGTTTGACAAATGAAGTTGTTGTTCTTCCTGCGCGGCGCCGCTGTCGTGCGACCCGGAATGTCATGTGTGCGATACATCTTGACGTATTCTCGGCACACATTGACCACTCGACGCGGTGAGAAACTGATGAGTAATGTCATCTGCCGCGGTCACCAACCGTGACATTGATTGATCGTTAACAAGAGAACAATACATAGCCGTTAAATAGTAGAAATCTGCAGTACTAATATGGTTGTCGTTGGAAATAAAATACAGGTTGATGTCCAATTTCCGAGTTACTTTTGTAAAGTGGGCTAACACACTAACGGTTCTCACATTGATTAGTAATTATTGCTATATATGGCTTCCAACAACACTGAGGCAATCGTTTATACAGCTAAGTAGCGGAACAGTAGCGAGCAACACCGCGGCAGAAACATTATACATAATTGGCGTCACTGACCTACGGTAAACATTGCGTCTCCGTTCAAGGTCAACAGCCTTGATGTTTTATCGTTTCCAATAAGATGTCAGTATACGTAACATATATGTAATTTAAACAGACCGAGTAAAGTTTATGGGTAGTTCGTGTTCGCATTTGTGTATTAGGTGTTTCCTAAACCGAATGCAAAATTAGGCACGAAGTACCATATATTTTTAGTATTGTAATGGAACTTTGAACTGCATTTTTTTTTCATTCAGTGCTTCTTATGAAACTACCAGGTATTTTAAGCTTTTGCTTTTGCTTTTTGCGACATCCAGGTAGCATATAATTCTTTCATTTTAAAATAAAAGCGAGATAATCTTTTAATTTAAAAAAGGTTTCAAATTTCCAGGTAGCTTAAGGAACATCTCCAATATTTTGTACAAATTATACCGTTTAACCTTGAGAACACAACCTTGGATAACATACGAAAATACAGTCGTAGTCAGACAAAGGGAGAGATAAGAAATCTCCCGAGTCCTGGGCATAAAATACATAAGACATTTACATACACAGGGCCAAGAGATGTGTCGAACCGATTGCTCGTACTACAGGATTCCAGTAAACGTTTAAATATTAAATTCACTATTTATAAGGAATATAACTTGATTCCTTTGCAACCGACAGAGAAAACATGTTTAAATATACTTACAGACGCCCATAATTCTTAAGTATACACATATACCATGAACCATGAAAACAAAAAGTCTGTAAAAAGATCCCGAAACGACATACATTCATTAATGATTACAGATTTTGCCGAAAAATGAAGCATGTCAAAATGTACAACATACTAAGCGCGCAGTTTGGTTCCCTTTAAAAAGATAAAAGCTGCTTAAGTTGACCCATTCAAAAAAAAATGTTTGTTATACTAGACAAAAGAATATCGAATACTGTCGACTCGTGCTACATTAGATTCTACGATATTACTAGATACTATTACCACACGATCGAACGTTAATCTAATTAGTAACTTAATACTATTACATTCACCTCTTTATTGAATTACATCGTACAGGTTTTGTTTTATCTAGCGTCTATATTATTATGTTACTTGCTCTCAGTAGTTTGTGGTGGTCGAATCAGAACCGAATATTGAATACAGCTAGTATTCAATATTCGGTTCCCCGCGACTTCGTCCCCGTGGGTAGAAGATAATATAAGTTATGATTTATACCTGCCCTGTTTTTTTCACATTTTCCATTGTATCTTCTCTCGTATTGGTCGCAGTGTGATGGTTTATAGCCTAAAGCCTTCCTCGATTAATGGTCTATTCAACACAAAAAGAATTTTTCAATTTGGACCTGTAGTTCCTGAGATTAGCGCGTTCAAACAAACAAACTCTTCAGCTTTATATATGATGAGTATAGAGTATAGAAGTATAGAGTATAGAAGTATAGAGTATAGAAGTATAGAGTATAGAAGTATAGAGTATAGAAGTATAGATTAAAATTAAACAACTATAATACTTTTCAAACATAATCAGTACCTTAATTCGATCACCCTTAACGTTTCATACGTGCTCTAGCTGTGGCAAAATGGGAGTCAAAGTAGTTGCAATATTCGAAGCTTGCAAAATCAAATTAAAACTACAGTAAAAACACACGCACATAGTTCTTTTCATTCAAAATAAACTGAATTGAAATCGCACAATCCGTTCGGGTGCTTTGATGCCACAGTTAGACAGACGAACAGAGAGATACGACAAAAATATAACACTCCTCTTTTTGCGATGGGGATTAAAACTTGTATACACCTGCACCACGATCTAAGGGTCTTTATACTTGTGTAGTAGTCTTCTATGAACCTTCTAATAGAATATTCTAGAATTAGTGCCCATTGGAATCTTTCGTTTCTCATTAATTCGTAACCCAAGATCGATAAACCACTTATAGATAAGTGCCAGGTCTGGATGAGCTATAAATATTGTTGAAACAGTTATTAGACATTTGGGACGTTGTGACCTTTGTAAGTCCTTCTTCAGACATTGGAGTTATCTTTTGAAAGTAAACATACGTCTTGCAATGTAACTGAACGACTCTCGACACAGAGGGTGCCGTACAAGAGAGCTTACAGAAGAAAAATCTTATTAAAATTGGTAACTACCTATCAAATTTCTGGTCGTACCAAAAGATTCTTAATCTCTTTGTTTATTTTTGTGAAAGCGACAACAACTTCATATTTCTTGTTATTCTATAATGGTTCTTGAGATACAGTCAGGTGTCAGACAAACGGACAAACAGCGTAGCTATATTATAGTAAGATTATTAAGATTCCATTTTTCACCTGTGGTTACGGAACCCTACAAAGAAGTAGTTTTCTTTTATAAAATCTACTGGTAAAATTAATACCCTCGTTCAATAAAAATCTCCATCACATATTTTTATTTTAGCAAACAGATTCGGCTATGAAGCTTGCCAACTATGTATTACGGGGTCGTTAACCTTTTGAGTAAGGTGTTCATAAAGTAGATACTGCAGACTAAAAAATATTTTTTGACATTTATATTAAAATTAATAATATTGTAGTTTACAATTAACATGACGTTTGAAAAAATATAAATATATCAACTTTAATTGGTTTTCATGGCTACGCGTAATAAGTCGGTGGTAAACTATAAACAATAAACTGACAATTTGAAATTCATATTTCTTTAACCGAAATTATACAAGCGCACATAAAAACGTAAAACCAGCAATTAAAACAACCTCACATCAAAATTGAGCATTACATAACAATGATTCTAGAACAAACGAAAGTCAACGTGCATAGTTTAAAACAAACCGACAGATAATAGCAGAATGTAGTTATAGTTACTTGTTGCAAGCTATAAGACAACGGGCGACCCCGCGCATGCGTACTTACCCTCATTGATTTTTCTCACTTTGACAGTTCCACCTATGTTTTGGACCATCGCTCGCGTACTAACAACAAAGTAAACAAGAAATGGCTTTAGATTTTTCTGCAACGTATAAATTATTAGTTTTAGGTGATTCCAATGTAGGAAAAACGTGTATTGTGCATAGATATTGTGATGAGAGATACTACGACATATACATATCTACAATAGGTGAGTAAACGTATTTATATTAAGTTGTACGAGCCTTTGTCAGACAGGTGATGCTGTTTTTGTGCCTTTCACGATTATATTTTATATTGCGGATGTAAAGCGGGGAACAATGGAACATGTGACTTGAAATAGCCATTTAAATATTTATATGCTAAGGACTTCCCTTTCCAGACCATTTTACAGTTAAGAGTTAGTGCCCTACGGACTATTATGTATACACAATGGAAAAACCAGTTCTAACATCTCATTTCAGCTTAAAAGATCGTAATGTAAGCTATGGTTCTAGCTAGACATTTTTAAATACACGTTAAAGTAAAGAATTCTTATAGCTCCACCTAAATTGTTAAAATATTTATGGATGCAACATGTCAAAGAACATCAGAGTAGATACTGAGTAGATGAAATTTCTTGCATGGTCTCCAGGTAAAATGTACCCGATGTTTGTAAATAAAAAGGTTTTACTTCGATGGTTAGTAGTTCTTCTCATATCAGTCATATTCAAAAGTACAGAACTATAGGTTAACGAAATCGCAATAGGTAGTTAACCAATTCGTACTCTGAGTCATTTTCCCTGTTTGTGTATTTTGTATCCAATCTGGTAAGGGCAAATTGTTTATAAAAGCCAGTTCCGTTAGGGTTTAGTCGGCTTCAATTATTTATTTATCAATATCTTATTACTTGCGTTGGCCAGACGGTATCGACCAGACTCATAGCCACCTAAGTGGTTTGTATCTGCAATGTATCAGACCTTTTTTGAGTTACTTACATTTAGGATACAACAGTGGTTATCTAAGTATAATTCTCATTGAAGAATAAGTGCCTCTGTGAGCGGGATTGTCCGAAATGGTTATTGTGGCCCCGGTAAGAAGGGCAAAGAAAGAACATGGGTCGGTTTTAGTCAGTAGAAGTCTGATACTCCCTGCCACTCATCCCAAAGTGGAAAGAGTCATTTGATGATTTCCCTTCCGAAAAAAATATATGATTATCGCCTTACTATTTATTAGGTACTTATTTTTGTAGAAATAAGAACAAGGTACCTACATTTCTTTTTTATTGAAAGCCTTATTCAGATTCATTTCAGAAGATAGGCCTTTTGAAAGTTTACAGATTTAGCAATTTTATTTACTTGGCAGACCCTCTCTGCCAAGTTTGCGGCTCGAAGCCTAAGTAAGTTTTACTGCCGTCTGAAAACTAGGATTAGGGCTAGGAATTCGTAAAATGTGAAATACCTTAACATTTTCAGTAGGTATCTGGTTACTTAAAAGACGTAACGTGTCCTAGTCTTGGTATCACAAAGTTTCATTAAATCTTTACAAATTTAATAAAATTTCTTTTCTAGCGTCAAAATTACCCTTTGTTCATCTGGCCGGTGAAAATTTAAAGAGATTTGAGAACGTAGGCGGCCAGACGTAATTCAATTAGTGCGATGTTGGTTTACCTACACACCGTGTAACAAATTGTATCTACTACATCCATTATTAAACCTTTTTAGATTCAATCTCATCTAGATTGGTAGATTACAAATTAAAAACACATTCAAACGTCGCGACGGTTAATGCTTGGGTATACCATATGTCTGAGCGCTAAATCAATAGTTACTAATTCTCCTATAGTAGGTCAATTTCGTTGACACAGCCACAATCGAACGGTCCAGATTGGAAACAAAACACTGCATGTATTTGTTTAGGCTTGACGGGACCATTGTCAGAATGTCAATATCTGATCAAATTACATCGGTGATTTAGTTAATTATAAGAAGGTCACATGTACACGGTCTCTCTTTAAAGTTTAAAAACAATAGCATTAATAACCTAATTTATTGTTCCAAAGTACTCGCAATGCCATTAATCTCACAGCATGGTACGTTGCGTCATTTGCGTATACCTTTAACCAATACCACTTACTGACATTTCCAGGCATAGATTTCAAGCAGAAGATAATAAACTTAGACGGCGTGCCAATCAAACTCCAAATTTGGGACACGGCCGGGCAAGAGAGGTTTCGTACACTCACAACTGCGTACTACCGCGGCGCTATGGGCATTATTCTTATGTACGACATCACTAATCTGGAGTCATTCAATCATCTGTCATACTGGCTAAGGAATATTCAAGAGGTACGTACGATTGTATGGTAGTCCACTTAGAAATCTCACATGAATAATGTAGTAGATATTCACTGACCTATCTATCTGGCAGCATATTTCATTGATATTAAAATACAGGATATTTTTAATACTGATCGTGAAGAATGTGTTCCGTTAGTCGATAAACGTTTCATTGATGTGTTTGAATTTGATTTGTGAATCGAGACAGATAACTGATTGTTTATACTTAACTTATAATATGATAGATAAACTCACATAGTTTTAATCAATGTATGGGTACCCACCTTCAAATTTAAGGTGGAGTCAGTTTTTATGATTGCCTCCTTGACTCCACTTAGTATTACACTCTGGTCTACTAAAAATTCCACCGCTAGCTACTACCAGGGAATATCAGAAAATAATGCCAGTTTGAAAAATTGGTCGTTTTCTTTTTACAGTACGCATCACCGGATGTTATCAAGGTTCTAGTTGGTAACAAGTGTGACGTGCATGAGAACCATCGAGCAGTCCCTAAAGAGAGAGGCCAAAAGGTAAATAAAAAGATTTTTACTAAACCAGCATTTCATTTTCTTGAAATAATGTTCAACAGATTATTTTCGAGAATGGATATCATGTAGCTAACATATTTTATATACAACAAAAACAATCACAGTAAAAACCAAAAACCTATAAAAATATCTGCATAGATAGCCGACTGGTTGCGGTTACCGCGCCAAACCCACTGAGCGCGACGTGTCGCGGGTTCGATCCCCGCGGAACACAAGAGTTTGTGTAAATGCTTGTCCTTTTGCAAGTCACTTGAATATGTGTAAGACCCGCGTCATATGGATTTAAATACTAACTATGAGAGTCGTTTAAAAAAATAGAAGGTACGATCACGATCAAATGTAAAATCCTAAAAAATATCACCAATATAAACAGTACCTATTTGAGAGCATTTTTTCACAATACAAAAATGATTTCAGATAGCTGATGACTTCGACATGCCGTTTTTCGAGGTGTCTTGTAAAAGCGACATAAACATAGAAGAAGCGTTCCTGACGTTAGCAAGAAAAATAAGAGAATACAGAGAGACCAAGGTATTATAAATATACTTGAGCTCAAGAGACGACCTCCGTGGTCGAGTGGCGTACGTACCGGTTTCAAGGTGTCGCTAGCTCTGAGGTCCCGGGTTCGATCCCCGGTCGGGTCAATGTAAAAATTCACATTTGTACATTGTCTCGGGTCTGGGTGTTTGTGGTACCTTCGTTGTATCTGAATTCCATAACGCAAGTGCTTTAGCTACTTACTTTGGGTTCAGAACAATGTATGTGATGTTGTCCGCATTTATTCATTTTATTATTTATAGCTCAAAAGGAATAAGATTTGAATGTTTTCGCCACACTTAATACAAGCTACTCAAAATAGTAATACTGCACAATTAATATTTCCTCACATTCTACGTTTCAGGCGGACGCATTCGAGCTAAAGGAACGAGACAACGTAATAAAGCCTTCTGAATCGGAGACTGATGTGTCAAAGTGTAGCTGTTAGCCTGATCACCGATCAATTCACACCTCTTTATTAAACGATGTGGGTAGACATGAAATGGTCAAACGAAAACCTTAACAAAAAGGTAACTTATGTATCTCCTCGACTATTCCATATTATAAGACATCGAAGAACTAATTAGATAGTCATGTACCCTTAATAGATATACTGCCTACGATTTCTTAAATCTTCATTAACTTAAATATAAGTCATACCTAGATCAATAGTCAAACATTGTCTGAATTTAAAATTAACTGGTTTTCCGTAGTTCCTAAAATTAGAATTGTTTCTTAATATAATTGTTGCTAAATGATATAATTTATTTTAAAATGGAACAAATAATTTGTCTTTCAGTTTATTTTGTTACCTACTTATTTTTATTGATTATGCTGACTTAATAGGACCCTCTTACCCTTTCTCTTAGTTTTTATTTAAAAATAACTAATTTAATAAAACGGTAGTTCAATGGTAGGAGGGTAGTGATCGCTTTGAGATCGCTTATTGCATTAAATGTGCGCTAAATTGTGTGTACGATCTGTCGCATTTTACAATATTCGCAACTTAAATAAAAAATAAGATAATAAACTCAAGTAGTAAAATTTTCCTAAAATCTCATAGTTAAAATGGTTTCCTGTAAATTTAAATCTCAATTTCAACAAGATGTGATAAATAGACCAGCTTAAACGTCATGGTACCAACCTAAATTTATAAATAAGGAACCTGTAACGCGCCATGAGTTGTTTTGTTATTTGTGAAGTTTACATAGATAGTTAAGTTAGATATAAATAATTAGTTTTAGATTTCAATACAAACTCATATATCTACTCATAGCGATATTTCGATTTCTCGTAGACTTCTAATCTAATTGAGGTAAAGTCAATTTTAAGATTTTTTGTAATTCAAACTTCACAAATAAACAAAAATGGATTATAATAGTACGCGATCGCAAAATACAACATGCAAGGAATAAAACAAAATCACGAAAATACGTGAGTCGTTTGACAATAATCTTGGCTGTAAATCCTACATGCAGAAATGTGTGAAGGAGAAGAGTCATACTAAGCTTGCAAACTGCGTACCGGCCGCTATCACAGAATGGACCAACCGGTCAAAAAACGTAGGTAGGAAAAAAATAAGTTAAAGAAAAATATTTCCTTCTTATTAGTGGAAAAAAACATGAAAATAAAAAATGCACGATTAAACGAAGCAAAGAAATGGAAAAACCTTAACTCAATTATAAGTGAAATATAAGCGAATTTAACAACAGTAAAATAAACACATCTGTATGATCTGTATCAATATCAAGGCTGGTGCTATTTATCTCTGGTTGTTGCTAGTTAACTAATGTCTAAATAAAAACAAAGTACGGACACTGAGAAGGCCTTTAATGCTGTAGGTTTAAATGTAATTAAATAAAGCCTACGCGACTATCAGACTTGCTCAGCAAAAATTATACAGACTCATTTAAAAGCACATTATTATAACGAATTTACGAAAAAAATAATTTAGGGGACGTTTTGTAATGCGTTTGTTGACTAGCATTTCCATTTGGGCGTAAAGTTACAACTAACGCGATTGTATTGGAGACTGTTCGATTTAGATGTATATTTATGTTGATATAGCATTTTATGCTAAGTTGTTATGATCACTAAATACAATTAAGAATAATTGTCCGAAATCAATTTCAAGGTAGGAATACAACATCGTTAAGGGCGGGCCCTACAGAGCTAGCTGCTGGACAGTAAAAAGGATCGAAATAAATTGTTTAAAAGTGTATTCATTAGGCTGGAGACACAACATTTAAAAAGCTGATATTTATTCCTATTCGACTTCAATCTCGATTACTCATTAACGTTGCCTGCACTTTCTTTATATGTTTTACCATCACTATTAGTCTACTCGAAATAACGCCCAAGATAACGAGGAAATATTTTGAGCGCACGAGGGGGCTACCGGCTAAGTGTTCGGAAATATTATTTTAATTACCAAATACAAAAATATATACTACGCTTGATCTTAAGTAGATGTGGAATAAAACGTTTTGAACATTTTTGTAATCATGCGCTACGTTAAGCTAAGCTATGTTGTTTAAGCTAAGATAAATATAAGGCATATACTTAGTTGCAAAATTCTATGAGAATTGAGAATGGTTTTAAAAGCAGTAGGTATGGATTTACAGCGCTAAGTTAATATGCTTAAAAAAAGGTGCACAGCCATATAGCATAATAATGATCTCAATTGTAACAGTAAAAGAATAAGTCAGCCATCATTGTAACTTTCGTTCCTGCCGGCGCTTCGTAAGTCCAAATTGACTTTAAGAAAATAAAATAATAATATCCGTTCTCCATATCACACACGCTAGAACAACGAAGGTAAAAATATCTCTTGTCCACCTATCTGTGAAAAAATTATAAATTAAATTGGCGCCAGATTTAAGCGATAATGTTGTAAGCTTTAAAAAAAAAGAGTATTGATTTTTAGTTAATAGAATTAGGTACATTTTAGAGAGTACTTATATCTGTTTGCTATCAGTGTGCTTCTGGGGTTTACCTTTAGCATTACTAGGTAATTATATTAACCAGTATTAGAGTTTTAGATTGACGTTATGATATACCTCACTCTTGTTTTTTTAATACATCTCCAATGAGTCACTTTAGCTGTAACGTTTTTTACACTAGCACAACTAATCTAACACTAGTTTTTAAAAGTTCAATGTATAATAAAGTTTTAATATAAAAAATACATTGTTTTATTTAATGCTATGAAGACAAAAAATGTAAATAAATAGGTTTGTTAAAAAATATTTTTAAAATTTATTTCTTTCAATTGGTAAAATAATTATGCAACTACATACTTATTTGACATTTCATATAGCAAATTTCATTAAAAATATTTTCACGTAATTTATCACATTGAAACTATCTCATCAAAGATATAAAAATAACATTTTGAATACAACTCGTCTTTGGTTATTTTAAAGGTTAAACTTTTTGCGTTTCTTTTTGTTGCAACCATTAACTGTTTCCCTTTTTACTTCTGGCTCACGTTTGACGAACGATTGTATTAATGGTATGGGACATGCAGATTCTAGACCTGGTTGTGAGGATGGTTCTGTTTTCACAACTGGGACAGGCTTCATATTTAAATCTGCTACATGTTCTTGTTTTCTGGAACATTAAAATGTAATTGTTATAAATAAAAATATCTGAGATTATATTTTTAATTATTAAACTCCCATTGAGTTGCCTAAAAAGTTCTATTTGCAGCTGGTTGAAGTTTGTGGCTGAACTTTGAACAACCCCAGCAAGATACCACTGATAGATCTAACTAAAGGTTCAAGTTAATAGGAGACCTACCACGTCTACAAGAAGAGAGATACTGTGTGGAAGAGAGATAGCGCTCGACACCGCTTATTTCGCTATCACCCTTCATAACCATAACAATATTTCTAAAGGCATAGTGGTAGGCCCTTAACAATGGTTTGCATGTCAGGCAACTGGTATAAATAAGGTTACAGAACTGTTACTTACATATCATTATTTCTTAGTATATCATCTCCTTTTTTAATTAAGTCTGTTGGCACATTAGACAATCCAAAGTTTTCTTCATATAACTTATATTTTTTTAGGTGTTCTCTATTATTAAATGGTAGTGTCTTATGACCTGCAAATTTTATACACAGTTGTTAAGGAAATAAATAAAACAGTTACTTCAACCACTTTACTAGGAAACTTTTAAGCCTTCCATGATCACCAATATTATTTTGTAACCTAATCTACTGATCTTTTCATCACAGCCTAAGACTTAGGATTACACTAAAATCTATTTAAACAAATACTTACAATGGGCTATCTTTCCACCTTCACATTTATATTCTTCTATTTCTTTATCCTTACTTATTAATAGGCTCCTCAGTTCATTCTCACTCGATCTCAGATCACTTATAGTTTTTAGCAACATATGAGTGACTTTATGGAAAAACTGTAAGCATTTAGGACACAACACTTTAGGATAGCTTCTGACATGGTTTGTTAATAGCTTAGAAATTTATAATACCTACTCCTACTACTTACTAATAAGGATAAAAAGCTTGTTCTGTATAAAACTAGCTGCTCAATGCATGTAAGTGATATTATCCAGAAAAGTCTTTATCACATATTGTGATTTTAGGTCAGAAAGTTACACTGTCTGGATCACTTAAAGCACTTAAAAAAAAATCATTTTACATTTTCATTGGTTAAAGAAAATAATACTAGATAGCTTCTAGATTGCAGGCATATTTACCAATTCCTCTGAGCCTTTTGACAGTTTACATTCGAAGCAGAAGTTATATCCATACCACATTATCATCTTCAACTTTAAAGTTTTATTGTTCTCCTCAAGGACTACACTAATTTTCTTCAACTTTTCTGGATTTGATAACAGTTGAAGACCTTTTTGAATAAACTTTTTATTTTCTTGGTCCACGCCATCGTTGTCCAGCTCTAATCCGACATTATTTTCCTTTGAATAAAAGTTCCTTAGTATATTTTCATTAAATATAATTTAGTAAATATTTAGCTACCTTTACATACCTTTAACTGTGCCAAGAAAGTTTTTTCGGAGAATATTGTGGTCCATATATTAACATAGTCAGTGATACATATTTCATGCACAAAGTCTTTTGTAAACAGAATGTAATATTGAGTATCTTGAAGCCTTTTCCACATTTTAAAGACGGTTTACACTTTGAAGTACAATAGTTTAAATGTGATTTGATTTGATGTTTTACGATTGGTGTGTTAAACCATATTTCTGATCATTTTGACCATATTTTGTGATTTAACAATTTTATTTACATTACATACATACAAAAACACAATACATCTTGACAAAGTGAAGTTGACATTTTCAAGTTGACAATACAATGACACTTGACAGAACTTTTCTATATCCAAAGACTAGAGTCTCAAGACAAAGTTGCTTGTTTTAAATAAGAATACTCTTTACCTTGGCTCCACAAACGAAAAATACAAACTTCGAATAGTTAATTACACGGATTAACGCTGTTTGTTCTCCGGCATTTCATTTCAGTTTATATCTTTCAGTTCAGTTTATATCTGCTCTTTGATCTTTATATTTGATTCAACAAGACCATTTTTTTAATAATGTCACAAAAAAATTCGTAGTGCTGTTATTGCCTTTATTATCTGTGATTCGGCTATATGACGTGATTGCACGTTAAGCAGGTAATTTCTGTTTCTGTCTCATCTCATCTGAGCGATGATCTTTTAATATCTACGGCTATATTATTTTATCGATGGTGGATTGATTTGCAAAATCTGATAATTTTCTTTGCTTTTACGCTCCTGGTTCCTAAAATTGTAAGTACATTTGTATGTTTCTAAATGCTCAATGCGCATATTTTGTAATCGGTGCAGTTTTACATTATGTCGACGACTGCTTTCAATTTTGACTTGTCTATTCTATTCGTTTGTTTCCTTGGTACGCTAAATGTATTTTCATTACTTTCGACTGTGAAAAGTGGCAATTTCAAGGAGAGAACGATTTGAATGATATACGATTTTATGTTTGATAGTTGACCCTCGGTAGGTAGTCACTGTATTTATTTCTGTTTCGAACCCACATTTGATTAAAGTGTAATACAGACACGGTCGATATTGGGCAATTGTGATACCTATTAGTTGGCATGTAAAGTTTGTTTATTACGTTTAAAGTTTTTACGTTTAATTAGTAGTAACCAATCAATGTATATAGTGTATAAACATAATGCCTTACCTAGTCTTATCTTTTTACGGAACCAATGATAAATAAACAAAGTAGTGTCTTGATTACAGTAAATAAATTGAGCTATGATTACAATTTGTCCACTAGCATATGGTAAATAATGAATCTGCACTTTTAAGATGTCTGGTGGACACAAACATCGTTATAAAAATGCTGGCCTAAGTGCTGATGAGCTACGTCGGCGAAGAGAAGAAGAGGGCGTGCAATTAAGGAAACAGAAACGGGAACAGCAGTTGTTCAAAAGGAGAAATGTCAATCTCCCTGCCCCTAATGCACCGGATATTGCACTACAGGTAATAATACAAATAATACTATTACTAAATTCACTTCAAACCTTGGACTATGTTAATTCTATGGTAATGCTTCTTAATCCTTATTGCATTTAATTTATCATGCATAAGTAATGAGCGAAAGGCCTATTTACAAGATGTTATAAGTAGATATTACTTAGCTGCATATTATGCTCCCTAATTAGCTTAGATACAAAAAGCAAGAATTGGTATTTGGGTGTTCAAAATCTTTCAGCATTGGTCTGAGTTTGTTTACATTATTACATTTGTCAAATTAAGATATACTAACATCTATCATTATAATTTTTAATTGTATTAAATTGCTAAATCTCCACTCTTTATTTCAAGTTGAATCTTGGGTAAAAATGTATAAATGTTTGAAACTTATTTTTAGGATGACATCAATATATCTCCATCCGATGACATCTCCCAAGCAATGGTTGCGGCCCTTTATGGGGATAATCCACATGAGCAAGTGACAGCAACACAGAAGTTCCGGAAGCTGTTAAGCCAAGAACCCAATCCACCTATTGATGAAGTTATTCGGACTGGAATAGTTCCTAAATTTGTTGAATTTCTTACCAATAGCACCAATCCGACATTGCAGGTAAAATCAATTCAGTTCTTTTTGAAATACATGAGGGCTCATATCACCTCAGGCCTAGGCCATGTTTTTTTGTATTTCTAAAATATTCTTTCTAAACACTTTCTTGGAATGCAACAATTTTGTCAAAAGCTCAGGCATTGGTCTTTACCAAAATGAAAGTATATTAGATGTAGAATATAGCTGTCTGTACAACATAATAATCTTAATACCATGTTTTCCAGTAAAGTTACATTTATAAATAGATTTATTTATAAAATTACTCCATTGAAACCTATAAAAAAAGCCTAACTGCTTTATAACATGAGTAGACTGATAGTCGGTTATATCAGTTTTAGTCACAGTGAAGTTGATGTGTAACATTGTATGTTGAAGTTCGAGGCGGCATGGGCGCTCACAAACATAGCGTCGGGCTCGTCGGAGCAGACCCGCGTGGTGGTGGAGTGCGGCGCGGTGCCCGTGCTGGTGAGCCTGGTGGCGGACGGCGGCAGCGACGACGTGCGCGAGCAGGCCGTGTGGGCGCTCGGCAACGTGGCCGGCGACTCGCCGCGCTGCCGGGACACCGTGCTCGCCGCCGGCATCCTGCCGCCGCTACTAGAGTAACTATACCTAATTTTTATGCATTGACAAACTTTTTAAATACCATGACTTTGACTCATCAGTTTCATACATTTAAGTGATTCGATCGGCGATTGTTCACATTTGATTCTCTAGTTAAGACTTTTTTATTCTGGTACTATTTATTATAATAATTACGTCCACAGCCTAATGTTTATTAATTGTTATTAAATAGTAACTACCAGGATTCAGCCACAGCCAGACTCTGGTTTACTTAAGAAGAGGCCAAATGTTGTCTGCTCTTGGTGCTATTTGACTTTTATACAATCTTCTGCATTTATTATAATAATATTATGATTATGTCATCCATGGTACAAAAAAAAAAATTTATTTCATTGTTTTATTTCATTTCAAGGTTTTTATTTCATTTAGTTTATATTAATAACAAATTATATTTAGAAAAGTATCCCCCTACCCTGCTGTTGGTAACTGCTCTTATTACGTATAGCAGACCCTTGCCTAGGTAACATTAGATTGATTATAAATCTATAAATAATGATCGCATTCGTTATGATGCTCACG
Organism: Trichoplusia ni; assembly: GCF_003590095.1. Taxonomy (NCBI): domain Eukaryota; kingdom Metazoa; phylum Arthropoda; class Insecta; order Lepidoptera; family Noctuidae; genus Trichoplusia; species Trichoplusia ni. The sequence continues at coordinate 6,776,684 of NC_039491.1, forward strand.
TACATGTAGGGACTTCAACTTAACGCATATTAAACACTTTGTGAAGGCAGTTTGCTGGGTGACATAAATCATAATACAAGTAATAAAGATGTTAGTTATAGTATCACAAGACAAAAAAAAACTATACCAAATGCACTAAACTGTTTGCCTTTGAAATACATGTAACAAAACACATAGTATTAGAATTTTAGAAGCAAACACTTAGCAAAGCCATATCTACATATGAGTATACATTGTAATTTGTAGACTAACTTCTACAAATGATTGACAGTATAATAATGCCTAGCATTTTGCATAATTCATGACATAGAATAAAGCTTGAGTGTAAACAACAATAAGATAACAAGTATAGACAACTTGTATTATTAGAAGGTAGCCTTCACCTCGTAGATAAATTACGCAATAAAAACTGACGTCATTTTGCGCTGTAGGTCAATGCTCGGTGCAATACGAATAATTTTCTATGGTCATTTATATTGCAAATATCGTTAATTTGTTATAACCGTTTAGATAAAACATGTTATGACCAGCTAATTACCAAACAAATATTTTTATTTCCTTTGAAACTATTTTACATCTTTATATATTTTTTCCAGGCTATTAAATAAGTATACCAGGTTATCTATGACCAAAAATGCTGTATGGACTCTTTCAAATTTATGTAGAGGCAAAAATCCTCCTACAAACTTCGAAGCTGTTGCTCCGGGTAAGTCAATGTAACAGTCTGTTGTTATACTGTGGCAATGGTTTAAGAGTTTTTAGAAGGGTGTTATTAAAGCTTTTAGTCCTTTTTGTGTTTTGACATGCATTATTGAATGAATTTGGTCAATTACATATTTAGTAAATCCAGGTTGTGTCTGGTTTAATAAGTCAATAAAACGAATAATGGTCTAGTCTTTTTGTATCAAATCAGATCCAATGATGATTAAGTTTCAACTGGCCTAGCGAATAATCAAGTTTGTAGACAAAGCCAACGAATTATTTTATTTGTTAACATGTCAGGATATTTTCAGGTATTCCAGTTTTAGCGCGACTGTTACATCATACTGATGCCGATGTATTGAGCGATGCCTGTTGGGCTCTCTCGTACCTATCGGACGGACCAAACGAAAAAATACAAGCGGTTATAGATGCAGGCGTCTGCAGGCGACTTGTTGAACTACTTATGTAAGTTAGATTCTTTAATTGTTGTTTTTCAGTCTGTAAAATTTATATTGTAATTTTATTCTAACAACTTTTGTGATTCTGATTCATTATTATTTATTTAGTGAAGGATGAGTAACGGTTGGGCTCACGAGTATTCTTACCGACCCGTCGCTGGTCAGCTCATGATTAAAAACCGATGTTCACAAATGGTCCTAAAATAAATAACCAGCGATATTAAATCATGTTGTAATTAATTATCTGGGATAAGGTTTTGGTACAAAGTTGAAAGTCGAAGTTTGTACTTAACAGTCATTCTATCAATATGAAGATATTAACAGATATGATCGTTAATACCTACGTACATAGAAATGCTATTAATAATACCTACATTATTATAAAGTATATATGTTATACATTACCTACCAATTTTATAGAGGGTTGTTGTAAAATATGTGTATTGTTTGGATAGGCACAACAAATCGACAGTGGTGTCGGCGGCCCTGCGCGCCGTGGGCAACATCGTGACGGGTAACGACGCGCAGACGCAGGCCGTGCTGAACTGCAACCCGCTGCCCAACCTGCACGCGCTGCTGCGCTCCAGCACCGAGGCGCTGCGCAAGGAGGCCTGCTGGACGCTCTCCAACATCACCGCCGGGAACGCCGCGCAGATACAGGTACACGCACTGAGCACGTGCACAGACATACTGCCATGTGAAAACTAGCATTCATTTAGCACAAAACTTTAAGACTATCTGAAAACGCATTTTCTATGAGGTATTATAAGGTGTTGTTATGTAGCTATAATCATCATTGGCTTACAACCAAAATATAAAATTTTATTGATATAACTTTTTGTAAGTCAGTTGTTTTGTCAAGTAATGGAACACAATTTGCTGTAATCTAACCTATTTTTCAAATTTGTCCAAAATCGGTGTGGTCGTTTGTTTAGACCATGGTAGACAAACAACGTGACTTTAATTTATATATAAAGATAAAGAAGATATGACACTAATTCAGTCAGTCAAGGATGTGATTATTTTTATACTTATGACAAATAAACACTTGTTGACTAAATTGATTTATATTACCTACTAATGCTATTCTTGAATTTCAGGCGGTAATTGATGCGAACATATTCCCGGCACTGATTGAAATTTTAAGGCAAGCTGAGTTTAAGACAAGGAAAGAAGCGGCTTGGGCGATTACGAACGCGACTAGTGGTGGATCTCATGACCAAATTAGGTAATTGTTATAAATTAATCCTTAAAAACTAGATACACAGATCTGAACAGTAATAACTGTCCTCAAAGTCGTTATGCGAACACACTTTTTGTAAATTCAACCTTATGAACTCGTCTTAAAACTTACGACGCGGGACTATTAGCAAATCCTCACTTATATTTATTAGTTGTAGACTTACTAGGTAATGTTCAATTCTTTTGAGACTCTTCGTTTTCGTTCACCTTAGGATTTTGAATATAAATGTTTTATCTATGTTTTGGTAATGACAGTCAAAAATATAAATTATTAATTCGTTCTTTGACTTTGACTCCGGTTTTATTATCTTGGTTAACGAGTTTAATGATTATACAGATACTATGGTGTTACATTTTCAGTCGAAGATCGTATCATGGAATAGTTTTTACACTTTGATATTTTGGACACTTAAATGGGTAAATTATTCGAGTTAGAAATAAAAAAAATGTTATAAATAGTAATTGTACATTATTCTTTTACGCAAGACAACATATTATCTTGTAACCAAAGGGTCGATAAAATCGTATGTTTTACAAATATATTATACTCTATCATTTCTAAAAAGTATCTATTGTTATGCTTATAAATCTATTTCAAACTTATCTATGTTTATCAAATACCATGTTATCAGGCACTACAAACTGTTATTTAATTAAAACAATTGTTTAGTTATATATTCGGTTGAATTGCCTTCAAATGCATTTTTCTTTTGTCATACAGGTATTTAGTTGAACAGGGTTGTATACCACCCTTATGTGACTTATTAACATTAACTGATGCGAAGACGGTCCAAGTGGCTCTTAATGGAATAGACAATATACTAAAGGCTGGCCAGCAGTCTGATCAACATGACAATCCTTATGCTGTCCTTATCGAAGAATGCTTTGGTGAGTATCCCAAAAACGTCACCCGCATTTACGAACGACGCTTTGATAATTTTCATACTATTATGACAGCATGTCTTTGATGTTCTGCTTGTCATTGACAGCAACAACATGACATCATAGTGTGACTTTTATCTCTGTATCATTTTGTTGTTGCTTTTGTAAAAAAGTTTTACACTGTTATTATATCTTGTTTAGGTTTGGACAAAATAGAATTCCTGCAGTCTCACGAAAACCTTGACATCTATCAGAAATCTTTCGAGATTATCGAAAACTATTTCGGATCTGAAGAGGAAGATGGCAGACTAGCGCCGGCTGTGTCCTCTACTACAGACCAGTACCAGTTCAGCACCGACCAGTCGGTGCCTATGGGAGGCTTCCAATTCTAACCTAGGCTTAAAACGCTTCTTTATATTGATGCTGACTGTGCAGTAAGTATATATTTATTTTGACTTCGTACTACTTGTATATACCGCACAATTGGCATAACAGAAAATGTATAACTAGCTTTTCAGTAGATATAATGGACAATGCGCTGAGAGTTTTCGCTTTAGTCAATGTCACAAATTAATAAGAATTGTGGGAAAGCGCTTTTATTCTTACAAATGTACAACTTTCCAAGCTTTTGCTATTTGCAGGTTTATTTATTTTTTTATCTCACAACTAACACCCTTGCAATATTGCCAGTTGTCTTATATAGCTCATATTAGCTGGTGACCCTTGATTTATTACTATCAGACTATATTGTTATCTTACTATAAGATAATTATCGCTTGTGTATAAATTGCGCCTAAGTTGTATGAAATAATTGGCAAACATGTAACGATTCGTAAGAAGCGTACTATTTACGACAATATTTCACAATAATATCCCGTTTTTTATTAACTTGGATAGTTAAGATTCAACATATTTATGTAGTTTAGATTATGAATAAGTACCTACTTATAATTACTAATAATCTTTGCATGTCTCAATTTCACTGGAGAACATCACAAGTGTTAAATTTATTGAAACAAGCTGTTGCACACTTAGGTGGGAGGTACAATCCTGAATTGCTCATCAATCTCACAAAACATTTTCATATCTTGGAACATTATTTAAAACGTATATAATTTATTTATTAATTCAGCTTTGTTTATATGTGTATAATTTACTTGTTGTATTTGTGGTACTATTTAGTCAGTTGTGTTAATACTAAGTTTTAGTTATGTAAGTAAAGAACATTAAATGTTGTAATGAGCTTACATGCCACAAGCACTTTCTAACCTAGAGTGCATTATATATGTAGTTAAATACCAAAATTCTTCATATTATTGGAACTATTAACACCATGTAAAATCATTCATGTAACATGTAAGTAATTTTAAATTACGTGTCTTTTGTTTGTTGTTTTGGTCATAGTGCATCAAATGAATACACGAAACAAGCAATATTTATTAAAATTCTTAATTGTATTAATAATATTAATGTCAGTAAGTATACCATCTTAAACCATATTTTGATCGATTAGTTTTAAATGTACCTATTGCTTTAAATTACGGTTTTACTTCTATTATGATTATTTGTTCATGGCTTGAAATGTATCGATCTAGTACAAACACCACTGAAATCACCATTTGTATTAAGTGTAAACAAATTTACTTTCAATTATTTTATTTGTTAGTCATTAACTTTTAATGGTTACTATAAATATAAAATTAAGTATGTAAAAAAATATAACCGTAAAATGTTGACTCATTAAATAATTGGATTGACAATATGTACACTGTATAATTTATATATCTTATGTGGCTAAGTTTGTGTTCCAAAATTTCAATACAAACATGAAAAAATATTCATTGTAATGGCACAAAATGTTACGAATTACCAAATAACCTTATCATCTGCATCTTTATCTTTTTCATGATATACAATGTCTACCACACACAGAAATTATAGCCTTATGTTCATTGAATCCAATTAAAACATATTTTATTTATTTGGATTTAGTCAGAGTTTTTGGGTTTTTTATAAAGTAAGCGAATTAAAATAATTTAACTGACATTAACTCTTGTTTTAAACTTATAATAATGTAAAAATGACTGTGCGAAATTGTACGAACATACATTTATCTTAAAATCGATTATAGAAGGTCACATCTCTGACCTTTTTATTCGTCATAAAATTGCTAAAATATTTAAAGCTCCTTTTGTGAAAGTACCGACAAAATAATATAATTGACACTATTGGTGGCATAACTCGATAACCTGAGATAACTTTTAGCATTTAATCGTTTCTGTATGTCTAGCAATATTACAAAACACGTTATCATTGGCTAGTTTAATTGGCTTAATGTATGCTATTCATATGATTAAACAATGTCTTAATTTCGTTGTCATGTAATACTCTTAATTGGTATCACCTTTCATTGTCTAGATATGTAGCTTTTTAAGAAATTAGTGAGATATCTGTTTTTGTTCTAGTGATAATGCTGTGTTGTGATATAAAAATTTTCTTTTTTCAGATATCTATGTGTATACAGAAGTGGGTAGAATCTACAACTTCGTTGAATTAACTGTTATCTGATCAAACTCTACACAAATGTGTATGTAATTATATTTTGCACCCATTATGTATAGATTATTTTATTAATTTATATAATTAACAAAGGAATTCGCCTTCTTATTTTTTTTACTGTAGATAATGGCGTATCTAGTTCATTTATTTTGTAGTATGTATTTGTTGGCCTTCACGCTTTTGTTACTAAAATAATAAACCTTGTATATTGTTATGTGAAAAAATATCATTTCATAATGTATTACAGATTGGTACCAACACATTTTTGTACTTTTATTTAACCCTTTAGTTACAGCTTTTATAAAATTCAGTAACATTTTTCAGTATCCTAGAATTTGTACTTTTGTGTCTTGCAATTAAAAATATTCATTTCAGATCAAAATTTCATAGTTTGCTCTCGAGTCGTACTCATGGCGGGAAATTGTTTTCGGCACATGTAATGATAAATGTTGACTGTTTAAGTACATCTAATAGGTTTCTCAATGTTGATATTTCAAATACATTAATTAATTTTAAAATTACCCGTGTCAGGAGTTCTATAAATAAGAAAATAATAAAAATTAAAAATACAACAATAAGAACTGTATTTACAAAAGTATACTAGTTACATTAACATTCAAGCTTTCTTAATCTCATTATTCATTTACCATGAAACACCTAAGTCATTAAAATAAACGAGTGCCCTCAGGAAAGCATGCTCTTGGTGAAGTGTATCCCAAAATTTCATCCTTTCATCGAAAGGGTTTCTGCCCTTAGTAAGCTCTGATCCTATACTAAGATAGTGTAGTCTATCTTTGTTTTCAACCGGGTCCCATGTAATTTGAAGAAGTGGGTCATCATCATCTGGTGTTGGGTTCCTGAAAAAAGTACATAAGTGGAAGCTGAAGTTTTTTTGTGATTTGTCCATAGAAAATATTCTGAATGATCAAAGTCTTTACCCGGTTTTAGCAAAATTTGTCCACATCTTAACTACTCTGCTTCTGGTTAGTATTGAATCTCGACTGCCTTTGCAAGTTTCTGGGGTTTTCAATTTAAATAGGAATGGGAGTTCTGCACAGTGTCCAACTGAATTAAAGAAGTCTAAATGCTTTGGTACAAGCCATTCACCAGCATAATTAATAATGTAGTAATATATAGGACATTCAGGGGCAACCTGAGTATGCAGTCTGACAGTTCTATTAACATAATATGAAAAATAGTAATCACTTATTAATTGTAAATATGGTGTTCTTGTATCAGCCCTTAACTGTTCTTCACCACCCAAATAAAATTTTAATAATTGATGTCCTATATTTTTTGCTAGCTTGTCTTCTCTTGCTAATGATTTGGGTACAAGGAGACTTACATTCTCATTGTACTTTTCATAGTCAGAGTAGAAATCTTCTACAATGTATTGTAGCACGGCACCTTCAATGTTATTACTGCCAATAATTAAGGGAACTTTATTGAAATTACCAGATTTCATAATCAGGGGTGGACTTTTTGTGATAAATGCAGGTTGCCCTTCATAGTCAAGTTCAATGCAAGGTTTAAAGATAGCATCAATAACATCGGTATTAGCTGCCTTTGCATCCAAATTCATTTGATGAAATGCTTTTAAAATATCCTCAGCTGAAATAGATCTCAGCTCTTCAACAACCTCTACTTCAGAGGTATTTTTTATGCCTAATATATTTGCCAAATCCCATACTGGTTGTGAGGGATTTTTGGCTAAAGACCAATTATTTAAGGCACTGACACTCTGTATGATGGCTTTGTGAAACAAACCCGTTGCCATGGGAGACAGCATCATAAGATGAACAATGGCTCCGCCTGCGGAATGTCCAAATAGAGTAACATTATTTGGATCTCCTCCAAAGGCACTAATGTTTCTTTGAACCCATTTTAAAGCCATGACTAAATCTTTAAGTCCACAATTTCCAGGTGCTGTATAGTCATTTATAGAGAGAAAACCAAAAGGACCTAACCGAAAACTACATCTCACAAATACAATATTTTGATCATTAATTAAGGATGGATCACATATTTTATCTTTTACAATAGCATAGGCAAAACATCCTATCCAAAACATAACAGGCATGGGCTCTTTAGGTTTTATGTCAGGAGTTGATACTTCAATGTAAAGGCAGTCTTCATTGCAACCATATTGTTTTTTCTCAATTTCAAAAATATTTTCTGGCGTTGTTTTTGTGCAGTCAATGATATGTTTCCATGGCTTTATAGGTTTTGGTGGCTGAAAAGTTATTAATTATAGAAGATACATGAATGACAATAATTACAACAAGATGCTAATCAATCCATAAAAATAAATTCCTCGTTCCATATTATTGAAAATGGCTATTTTAGCAAGTCAGCAATATTGTTGTGTTTTGGATTAGAGAAAAGAGAGATTTTAGGAAACTCAACAAAAGTGTTATGTAAAAAAAAAAACACTCACCAAGAATCGTAAACAACCTAAAGGTGGCTTTGCATAAGGGATAGATTGAAATTTACAATAAGTTCCTTCATCACTTTTATCTATAAAGCCACAAATAGGTCCGTCTTTAGTTTCTACAATGCATTTTAAATCCTCAGGTATTGAAGTCATTTTAACTGATTATCTGAAAAAGTTTATACATTATTGTTTAGACTGCAAATCTTAACATGAATTTAACACAATATAACGAAACATGATTTTCGAACTACATACTTCGAACTACTTTATTTTTTATAGTCCATAGTACACTTGAAAATGAGGCACAATAAGATTACTCAAAAGTTTAGTTATATTGAAGACGAATTAATATCGGCGTATGTACCACGCGACCTTCACTCACTTTATCACTTGAAATTTGACATGAGTTAAATCACTAAAGATGCTTAAAAACAAGTCACAAACTTCGTAAAACTTTTTAAAAGTTGTCTTCAGTCAATTTGAGAACACTATTCATATGTTTATCATTTGCACAGGTCCACATTACACGAATTTGATACAATTATTGTGCAATATTTGACGAACTTAAGGAGAACACCTCAGCGCGATATTATCTAGTTTACAGATTGTTTCAGTATTCCGATTACAACTTGGTTTGATAGAGGAGTGAAAAAAAATCCTTTTCCGGACATTAAGCTTCCGAAATCTCAATTATATTATTAAAAATCTGCAGCTGAAGGTTTTAACGTGTCAGTGTCAAGGCATTTTTGATAACTGAATTACTTTATTACTTATCACAAAAAATGTAAACAAAGAAATGAACTGTCATGTTTGTCACAGATGATATTATTTATACGTAATTAATATTTTTTCTTGGTGACAACAATTGAAATTCACTGTTCAGTATTAAACTATTCTGCTTTAACAAATTAGTAATACACTAGTCAGACTCATTATAAATAGAGATGTGTTTGTGTAGATAGATTGTGAAGTGTGTAGATAGATGATAGTGACAAAACGTTCAAGTCGCTATGAAAAGCTGGGATGATTTACTTATACTTTGATATTCGATCCAAGGAATAAGAATAGAAGTTTATATAAATTTTGTTATTTTAGCTGTTATCTAAATATGCAAAGCTATTTTTTCATGTGCTTCGTGTAGGTAATATATTACTACGTTAGCCACTAATAACAGCAATTATTTTTAATCAGTTCCCAAGAATAGGTGCCATTTTTAATGCTATTCGCAGTTTCGGATGATATATTCTAATGAATCATCTGTCACTAGTAGCCGATGTATTCAGGGAGTTAGAGAAATCAAAGATTAAATTAATATATTAGAACAATTTACTTTTTCATTTTTGTAAGGTCAACTTCTCGATCATACAAGTCACGCATAACTTCTTGATCCATTACAACTGAATCGCAATACCTCATCTTTTTTATTAGGCCACGTCTGAGTTCTTCTTCGTCTTTTTGTAGAGTATTTTTGAATTCTACAGTGCTAATCATGTTTGCAAAAAATTTTCGGTTGCTTGTAAATTTTGGTGCAAATCCCACGGTTGTTCTTGAAGGATAGTTAACATAACTCTTAAGGTCGTCTGATGCAAATCTTAAAAAAAAAACAAAATCATTTTTTAGAGGTCCTTTTATGAGAGAGACGGAAACTACATGTCTACATGCTAAGTCATGGCCCTTAATCATGAGAATATACCGCACCGAGGTGACGAAGGTTGGGCCCAGAACTGGTTGGCCATGTCCAATGACCTCGTGTGTATATCTCAACAGTCGTTAGTGTTGTTAAATCTCAATCATATGAACAGTAACTCGAACACGACCCGCAACTATTCAAGATCATGAATAACTGCTGTATGGTCCAGGAACGATTCCGAAGCCTATTTTGGATCCAGACTGATATCTTTGAATAGTTTTTGTTCAAAGTTTCTGAAACTTTGAATAAAAACTTGTAAACTAGTAGCTAAAATAATGTTCTCCAAAATCTGCAACATTACATAGGCCATGAATAAAACCACAGTAGATCTACAAATAAGCAAAGAAATTATCTGACCTCGTAATTGAAAATGTAACCAAATTATCAAATAAAACAGTACCCATGCTATACGGTTTTTAGAACAAAGCTGAACTACGGAGCTTGAATTTATAATAAATATTAAAATAATTTTTCTTCACGTTTTCATAGCCACACAGACAAAGTCAGGAGCAACATCTAACACCGAAAAAACCTACAGATTCAGATGAGTTTTGAAAATATATAGCCGGTTAAATATATTAGCTTATTCTGATTAGATTCCTCAAAGAAGAAACTCACTTCAGAGTCGGCATGGCTGTCGCAACACATTGTGCGAACAATGTGTAGAATGTAAGTGTAGTCTCTAAGCATACTTGCAAGGCTTCAGCATTTCTGTAAAAAAAAATAGGTTATACATTTTACTTTTGATCACGAGTGTAACGTATATTTTAATATATAACAGTCATTTTAAGGGTTGGTTTATGATTAAGTACATATGAAAGTTATAGAAGCTACTGGTAAAAAAAAAACAAGCCTTCGGAGAAAATTGTTACGTACTTTACATTTACGTCGCATTCCGTTACAATAATTAATGATAGAAATAGTAAAACACCATAAAACATCACTCTATTTGAAGGCATTTCAAGGATATTTTTAACAAGCCAGTAGTGGCTGCTTGATTTGAATTATTGTTATATTCGTGCGAGATTGGCGATTACTCGATAGTAATCGTAAAGCAGTTTTATTATAAATTGGTTTACAGTTTAAATAACTGGTAAAATCAGAATAGGAACAAAAGTTTAGGGTTCTGTACAGATGTGTCAATGAATAGGAAACGAAGTTCTTGGGTGGACATCAGTACCCAGCATTCGGTACTTTTATTTATCTATGAGGAACCACTAGCTGGTACTGCCTCCATGTTACTTGTGGAAGTAAGGTACACCTACCCCTCTACGTCTGGAGTAGAGTGCTGTCACGCTTTGAAAACTCCAATAATTAGTAGTGGGTACCTACACTAGGTACTTTAGGAAGTGATGGTATCAATTTGGTTCCGTGTCGTATCGATACCACATTCTAATATTTAACTTTCACCTTCCAAAGTATTGCCATTAATGATTTATCATACCTTAGGGGTTTTCTTTTGTGATCAAGTACCTCTTTATTATAAAGTAGGTAATGCCTACTTATGCAATAATCATTTTTGGCAACATTTAAAACCCTAGAGTATATTCAAAACAAAATAACTACATGCCATGAATATCGCTATACATGAAGCATGGTAGATGGAACGGTTGCGAAAGCCTCGCGAAGGAAATCATTATTTTTCCTGCATCGTCGGCGAAGTAGCGTTGTATTTGCATTTTGTAATGACGTTTAAAACAAATATCCGTTAAAGCCACATGGTTTCCGGAGATGTTCGATTGGAACATTGGCTGGATGATAACGATTCCTTCCATTTTCCAACCCAAATCAAATTTTGGATCGTGTAGAGTCCCTAAAGTAAGAGCCAGCGATCTTTATGGCATTACTTTCGGCATATTTTGAGCGACTGCGGAAGAGTCACAGTTTTTTAGGTAATATAGATGGATTTTAGTTATTATCATAACAGAATTGTTGAATTGTTCTGAGCGACATTGGAAAAGTATTTATTAAGCAAAACATTTCGACGACTTTGTCAAAATTTTGTTAAATAAAAATAATGTTGAAATCTTTGCTTTTGCTTTAAACTTTAATTTTGTGAGATGAAATTTTAATATCAATTCGCTGGAATTATTTCCTAAAAGACTACCCTCTAGACTTGTGACTTTATATATTTTTCGCACCTTTTTTGTTTCTTATTTCAAAAGCTCGTTTCTGGCCGCTTGACCTCACATTTTAGCAAGACCTCTTCCTACTTGATTGGAACACCTGTCGCCTCACTTTCCGCTTGGAAGCTGTTCCAGAATATTTCCAATGCGGCTGTTATAGATGTGTAAGTTCGGATATTTACACATTTCCATTTTATCTTGACATCCTCAAATACTGTAAGACGAAGTTTTAAATTAGGGAAATTGCATATGTTGGGCCTATGCTCTTCATATTTTATTTAATAAATATAATACTCAAAATTCTTTATTACACATGATGAAACCTAAAACGCAATACGTAAAAATGTTTCATGCGGACAAGTTTACAAGCACTGTGGAAGACATTGATAGGTGATATTAATTAGTGGAGCTTTGATATGTCACACACGCGTGCCTACGAGCTGCCAATCGCACTCGCTTGTCGGGCGGCAATTAGTCGTTCCCATGTAATGTCGTGGACGAACAAGCAAGGACATTCTGATCTGAATGCGTGCGTTGTACTTGAATAATAGACACAGTCTGTGGCTTCGCTTTCCAACTATCAAATTGCTATTGTTTCTCGTTCCTCCACTATCTCTGCAGGTACCTACTAAAATGTTAACGTAATTTTGTTTCTGGAAAAAACATTGTTTGTAGGCAAGGTACCTACTCGCTTTTCCAATTCGTGTCCTCGTTTGAAAAATATAAACCTATTTTGTCGGTAGGAAAATTTAATCAATTTCTGGCCTCCGAAGAACAGCCCATTCGAATTGGATTATTAGCTATCTGATAACGAATTCGTCAGGGGCTGAAACCCGGCAATGAATATTTCGCTCCATTTCCTTTTAAATTTTGACAACGTTCATCGGTGCATGCTTTTGCGGAAATGAAAATCATAAAACGAACTAAATGTTAAAACAATAAAATCAGTTTCTGAAGGTTTCTGAAGTTTATAAGTTAGTTTTCCACCTTTGCGTAAGTTTTGTAATAAATAAAGAGGCTACAAATACACTATCGAATCCTCAATATAAAGTTGGGAACATGACTTGAAAATTTTATGAGTCAATATTTTTCTAGTGGCTAGAAAGAATTTCATCTAGGTTTATCGTTAAAGCGAATTACGATGAGTACGCGAAAGAATTCTCAATACACGTTGGTAATTTTTATAAGATCCTTGTCTTCAATCAGCTATACCTTCGTATTAGATAGATCCGATAGAAGAGAAAGATTTAGATAAAGCATTTCAAAGGACTTCTCAGTTTCTTTGAATGCTTTGTTGCCATTTGTATTATTTTTGTCTTATTTTATTAGGTAGAAATTTAATTGCCAGTACTGGAATCTTTGAAAACTCTTGTCGATTTTATTGATTACATCTGGAAATTGTAATTGAAAGTAGACTATTACTGGGATAACTTTAAGAAAATATGTAGAGAAGATAAAAGCATACCATCGTTAATGAAGTATTATCGTGGTCTTACTCCAATATGCAAATATCAAAAACAAAACTACTAGTCGCTTGCGAAGTATTAAGTTGAATTCTGGAGGTATATAAAGCCTATCTTCTAAATATTTAATTTGTCTTTGTAGAAATATGTCTTTCACTATGATTGGTATCTCAAGAGTCGGTTTTGAATGCTGAAGGGTCACCTATATTTCTACCTTTCCGAGAAGGTTATTCTAGAATAATTATTCAGTCCAAAATTGTTTTCTAAAATAATAGTGTCGATTTTTTACACGGCCTTTAAGAATATGAAGCTATAGAGCACGTTTTTTTGAAGTTGCTGTATATACTTATTGAAATAAAATTCTATTTCGCTTCATGCAGCGTAAGGTTTATTTTATGTACGAAAATTAGGTGTGTCAGGATAAACCGGAATATGCAAGTATCGGTAATATAAGTTAACGCTGTGCATTCGAAATCTGTCAACAAAATAATTTTGTGCACTCGAATAACTATTCTCAAACTCATAATGTGAAAGATTTTTTATGACTGCACAGTTTTAAACCAAACATCAAGCTGGAATTTTCCCGTCTCGAATTTCCTTGGGCAATTTGTTTCTGCTTTTCGCCCCTCCACAATTAAATTTAAAGTGAACCACCGGAGACTTGGAGCAACGTTGTTTTGATTTAAGAGAATTAATTAATGTAACTTCCAAGTATACGCTCTCTGAATAGCGGGGGCTTAATGTGTAATAATCGTTATGCTTAGTCTCGATATAATTAAAACGAGTACTTTGCCAACTTAAAGCCTCTTTGGAACATTTTTTCATGGCCTATTCATGTTAAATATAATGGGATGGAATCCATTGCGGCACCTTTCGAACATTAAAATAATCGTAATTGAGAAACGGAACTTGTTTATCTCGTTGTTTGTTAGCAATCATTAGAAGGGCACGGCTTGTAATGTTGTTGTCTATAGGAATGTACTCAGCTTTCGAGAGATGCGAGTGACTGAGGCACTGATTATCAGGGATAATAAAATTTTCGATCCCTAAGGAAATTCTAGCAACAAAATCCAATTATACTCTTCGCTCGACCTAGTCGAACCTTTAACTTTAGGGGTACCAACTTGATATCATTAGACTTGCAAATTTACTAGAGGTATTGGTTTTTTCAAGTAAAGACAGGTATATGTTATTGAAGGATTGAGAAAGTTAAGCAGCTGTTCCGGTAACATTGCTGAGAAATATTTGTAGGGGCTGCCAATTACGAATTCGTCCAACAGCTGCGCTCTAATGGAGTATTTCGTAGTCGCTCTAGCTTCAAATGAACGGGCATCGTCGCAGATGTGGCGTCGACGGCTACGACTTTGGGTGACTTTACGAGTGACGAGCGGAATGTATAAGAAACTGTACTAATTATATATACGAGGGAATTGAGATAAAGAAAGGTGTGTGCCTCAGGTGTAAAATATTCGCGATGTCACATAATATCTACTTTGCAAATCGGAATATGGACCAAATGTATTTTTAGCTGTAAATAATACATTTTATTAGTTGCGTGCACTGACGAGTAAGTAATAGCTTAAAACTGGTGTTGTTAAGGTGATTTAAGCCATGAACCGAGTGTCCTGAAATATAATTTCGATTTCTGGTTACAATATTATGGTTATTGATTATTTTCGCTGTTAACTTCATCTTCAACCTTTGACTAAAGCAACAACAAAATATTCCAGTACTATATTCACCTACTAATATTCTTTGAACGTTTCTTGCATTTAATTCAAATGTTTTTCAGCTTTATTCCATTTTGAATTAACTCTCGTTTTAATGAGAGTCGGAAATTAGGTGGATTGCATTATTAACTCTATCGCATTGTCGATTCGACAGTGTGATTACAAGATTAGCTTGTGACGAGATAACTTGTGCAAACGTTTCAAGGACTGAACTCAGACGATTATATGTTTAGTGGTCTTCAAATACTCGTGCGCTGTTCTGACTTATGTCAATTTCATTTACCTATTTTACTGAAAATCGCAGTTTTTCTTAGAATGCCTAAAACAATTGGAGACAAAGGGTAGTAAAGCAAATAATGAAGAGTTGTTCTCAGGCTGTTATTAAAAGTATGTTTTGCTACTTTCCCAGTTTTAATAGATATTTTTATCGTGTGTATATTCTGCAATCGCCTTCAGCCGTTTCTCTACTTTCTGAAGCACTGACAAATAAAAGGTTGACTCTCAATTATTCTGTCACTAGTCAGTAATATACTCTCTCCCTAAACTATCTAAGTTTGCCAGTCAAGACATCCATCTTGGCGTTCTCATCTTGCTCGCGTTGCATCCGCCCCTTTAAACCCAATGTTCGGACCCATATATTATAACAGACGGGAGACATTGCTGGGGGAACTATAGAAATTATTTACTGTGAGCTAGTTATGCAGAATTTCAATTAGGTCACGTAAAAGTGTAATGTTGAAATTAAGTATATTCCAATTAACTGTTGCTAGGTAAAAAGAAGTAATTAGAAGTTGGAGTTTTTTTTCTGAAACATGATAAATTATTGTTGCGATTTTTTGTTTGACGTTTAAAAATATAAGACATTTTTTTGTATTGAATATTAGCAGAAAATAATACATGAGTGAATGCTTCAATACGCTTATATGTCGGTGTAATAATATATGAAACTCAATAATGTATGTGTCGCCGAACTGTCGCCTCTAATAGCCAGGGATGTTTAGGTTTGTTTGAGGAGATAAGAGCACCGGATATGGTCCGATCTTGGACCCCGACCCAACCTCCGCTTTCTGACGCACACGATGAAATTCTAATTATACAATTGTGCCATTATAAATAACTCAATACATACAATTTAATAGAAAAGGATCCCTGATTTCACTCCGTTAACTTTGTTCAAAGTATCAGATGGAGATATTACGGTATAATATTTCAGACAGATACATACTTTTGAAGTTGCTCCTTGGATTAAAAAAGAATAATTTATAGCGAGCCCAGACCTTTTCTTATATGGATAGTTTTTATTTGTAATCTATAGGATGGAAAGACATTGTGCGAATTTAGTCTTTTCATGCAAAAATAGATAGTAATGGTCCCGGGTCTACGGACAAAACGATTACTTTCGCACCATTAGGTTTTTTAGCTACGAGCTTATCACAATTCGTAGAAATGCCGTACCTTGTAAAACTGATGCTGTTTTTTTACTTAAGAATTTCTGCAGTCCAGTAAGGATATCAACCTTCACTTCTTAGTCTAAATTATTATAGCCTTAATTAGTTGTTAAGACCTCGAGTGATCTTAGAGAAGTCACCCTGGCAGCAATTCTTTTGATTACTCTTCCCTATTAAGTTCATTCCATTTATGCTTTTTTTTAGTAGAACTTGCAGAAGGATAGGTCCGATATCCGTGATGTTTTATCCGAGCATCCATTTGTAATAATATACGTATAGATATGGTAGGATGTATAATTTAGGCGTATCCGACTTAAGTAATTATGGCTAATGGCGCTATTTGCATTAATTTAGCTAACTAATATTAATACTAGCGCAAGTTTGATTTAGATCTTTGTAAACACGAATAGGCGATGCATAAGATAGCGATATATCTTTCACGTCAGTCGGCAACCAGTGTTCATCGACAATCGTTACAATAACGCGTTTTTTCCATTCGATCCATAGAATTCGGACGGGAAGACGAACAGCTGGTACATTGTGTGTTTTCTTTTATTCTCTTTAGCAATGAAATATTGCTGTCGAGTCTTTTTATTAGTCCGGATAACTAGTTTTTCACAATCTTGTTATATATATTTATGTCCTTCGAAAATAACGGCAGTATCGATATTTTGCTAACATTTATTAGCAAAAATTAGGAGCTCGTCGCTAAGCTATAACCGCATAAGTGATTCGATCACAGGTTAAGCTATGCTTGACGCGGTTGGTCCGTAGATGGGTGACCATCTTTGTCATAACGAGTTCCTCCATGTTTCGGAAGGCACGTTAAATTGTGGGTCCCGGCTGTTATTCCTACATCTTTGACAGTCGTTACAGAAGCTTGAAAAAGTCTGACAGCCAGTCTAACCAAGGGGTATCGTGTTGCCCAGGTAACTGGGTTGAGGAGGCCAGATAGGCAGTCGCTCCTTGTAAAACACTGGTACTTAGCTGAAACCGGTTGGACTGGTAGCCGACCCCAACATAGTTGGGAAAAGGCTAGGCCAAAAATATTACCCGTTATCCTTTATGTATCTACTTTTTTTTAACTATGTATTTGTTTAAAACGTTTCAATATAAATAGTCTTGTAAGTATCAATTCTTAAATTCATTTTTGAAATTCATACATTTAATTTTCAGAAATTAAATTCCAAATTTAATGTAGAAAATTCATTCAGTAGAAGTAAAACTTGCGTAATAAGCAAGCAGGCAGACAGACACCGTGTCCAAACAATTTTAATCACTAAAAACGAACAGTCCGATTACTTACTTTTTTAATTAAAATGTAGAAGCTTAAAAAAGGTTACTCAACCGACGTTATTCAGTGTCTAACGGAAACTTTTTTATCGGATTTCTGTTCAATCTCATAAAGGGTGGAGGCATCCGTTCTGAGACACAATATTTCACTTTTTATGGCATAGGTGGTATCCAGAGCGCCGTAAAAATATAAAGAGAAAGAAAAAGCGCCGGCTTTTACTACGGCTTTATTAGTGTCACACTACTAGCAAGTTGGGATTTCAATGAAAGCCGTACGTTACGTAGGAAGGTTAGGCACATTTTCATGAAATTTCCTGAACATTGCTTCATATCAGTCTCTTATTACCTAACCTGCTACGTCTAAGAACTATAGCGCTGATACTTTTTCGATGACACTATTATATTAATCACCTATTGCGCTTAGTTTTCCATCGTGAGAACGTTAGGTAAGAAAACAGTTTGCAACTGTTTCAGTTTGACGGGGACGCAATCCGTCAGGCAATAAGTCACGAGTGTCAATACAACGACAGAATATAAAACATTAGTTCCCCGGGGCGGGCTCTCATATTTCAAGAAGGCGTGTACGTGCATTTTGAAACGAACGGAGTGTGATTGATTAAAGTGTCGACCTTCAGGATTGCTGTTTGCCACTGACCGATTCACTACATAACTCTTGGCTCGACACAAACTTGATTCCGCAGTTCGTAGATACGTTCTTGAGAGATTCAAGATTTTTGAATTTCTAACTTAATGTTTTGTTTACTGTCAATTCGTTTGTTTTAGTATGTAAGCTCCTTTTTTTGAAAATGTGTGATTATGAAACGATATTTGATATTATTTCAAAATTCAACGTTTACATAAAATGTCGGTTATGCGGTACCTGAAACTTAAAAGCGTTTTATAGCTTTTTTTCGGTTCTATAGACGTCGCTACTTCGTCTGCCGAATCAAATTTATCAATTTCTGTCAGCAGCCGGTCTTTAGGGTCCTTCAGATTGGCCCATGTCCTGTCAACTCGTGCACCGTAAGGGTTGACTGGCTGTTCGCGAGATATATACGCACCGTAAATCATTCTACGTTCATATTGCGTACGTGGTTCGCATTAAATTATTTTTTTTATTTAATATTATTATGAGACAAAAATTGAATTTGAATAATCAAATCAAAAGTTTTGACAACTAATTATTGTATTTCTGAGAAAACTTTCGTTTTCAAATCATGTTCAAATAGTTTAATAGGCAAGTTTAAATTTTGTTTTTTTGCAAAGATTGCCAATTAAATGGACAACAAACAATTCCTAATGGCAAATATATCTTACATAAGAAGACCTTATATAAGAATATGGTGGGTCATAATAAAAGTTTGTCCAATGTTTTTTTTAAAACAACTCCCGCAGTAACTAAATTGTATCTTGAAAGTATAAAACCTATTTTATATTCAAGAATTTTGAAGAAATATCCTAAATTCTATTTTTCGATTAGACTTCCCAACTTCTTATTTCTAATGTGCTTTTTCACGTAAATCCTTTAACTTTACTGCAACGATATGGCATGTAACATATTTTTTGTGTACATCAACCGTGTTTTGTGTACACACGAAGAAATATCTGGCATTGATACAAAGTGAGGTGGCGAGGCGAGGTTAATGAGAATGATGGTCGTTTCGCATCCCGCCCGAGCCGAGTTGGGCAAGTAATAAAGTTTTACGCCAGGACCCTTATTAAGGTGCGTTTAAACGGCGCTGGCTAGTATAGCCGGGGCTCGTCCAATCACGGCCTGCGCGTCTTGCTTGCACGGTTATGAATCGAAGTACCGTTAGCGTATGCAAACACGGCCTGCCTGTCCAAGCACGGTCAATGCTATTACAATCGGTAATTTCAATTGCGCGTAGCTAGCATACGTAGTACGTACGTCCTGCCCTTAAGCATTTGTCGGCCATATTGAGGTATTGACACCAAGAGTTGCCGTCTTAAGAAGCCTCTTTAGACTGTGAATTCTCGATTGACTCAACGTTTGGAGTTTCTTCCGGTTATTCGGTTATTTCCGGTTATTTGACGACCTCCGTGGTCGAGTGGCGTACGCACCGGTTTCAAGGTGTCGCTAGCTCTGAGGTTCCGGGTTCGATCCCCGGTCGGGTCAATGTAAAAATTCACATTTCTACATTGTCTCGGGTCTGGGTGTTTGTGGTACCTTCGTTGTATCTGAATTCCATAAAACAAGTGCTTTAGCAACTTACTTTGGGTTCAGAACAATGTATGTGATGTTGTCCGCATTTATTTATTTATTTATTTATTTATTCTTCAGACACACATCCACGTGGACTTTTTAGTAAAGCTTAATAAGAAGACTTAACGTTTCAGGTACCTAATAGTACCTAAAAGACATATTGTATCATACACAATCTGAGTGAGTGATATTACTGAGTTTAGTAATTTTTATAGCAGCTTTTGTGGGGATGATTC
The DNA here is from genome assembly GCF_003590095.1 of Trichoplusia ni. Classification (NCBI taxonomy): domain Eukaryota; kingdom Metazoa; phylum Arthropoda; class Insecta; order Lepidoptera; family Noctuidae; genus Trichoplusia; species Trichoplusia ni. The sequence goes on from NC_039491.1 coordinate 6,797,171, forward strand.
ATTATTCACTCGTATATATCGGGATTGTCCGACTAGTTTCCCTACCAGTTCGACTCTCGACCCCGCTACCAATTCAGCATACGATTAAAAACTCCGGTTAGGTCCGAAACTAGTCGGACAATCCGGACATATACGCGTGAGAAAACCGTTGCATCATTGAATAACACTTAGTCATTTAATCCGTAGTATCAAAAACAATCAGCCTCCTTGCTTATTATACACAATGTACTGCAGTTTGGTCAGCCCGTGACGCACTGGTATATTAAAGCGTGCTGTCTAAACACACCTTTATGGTACCGTTAAACGACTCCACACAGTACAGACCGATTAACTACGCGTAAACGGATTTAGTTGTTGCCAGATTCGTAACATCATTGTTGATTTTACTTTGTAAAACATGTGAATACTATTATAATATTACCCTCATTAAACTCTGTGTAGCTTGAAGTAATTTCCTTTGCCGTCTTGTTTTACGCTTGTTCTCCTTTGAATTTAGTTGTTTTTATTTTTACTCCTGTACTTAATCATTGTAATTTTGTTTGTTCTATTTGGGTTTTATTATTGCATTTTTAGGGCGTACCAGGCGATTAAAAGTAAAGTGATTTAAATAAATTTCATTTGATTTGTTTTTGTTTTCACTTCCTTTAGATATTGGTAATTACGCTCTCATTTACAATTACCAAACAAGTATAACTTTTTATAAAACCATATTTTCCTCTCCATTATTATCTGCCTATCATTGCAATGCATAGAAAATCAAATGCTTACTACCGTACGCGAAATTGAGTTAAATTATTATTAATATTTCATGGCGTAGCACACAGCGTAGCTCTGTACTACGTCAATCGTACGTTACCAAGGTCCAAAGGGGTTACGAGTCAAATTCCCATGAGGGACATAACTTAGATTATATGTTGGACTACATCATTATGTTTATGAATATTTATTCAAGATATCTAAAATATTTTGGTGCGGGAGCTCGTGGCTAAGTTATAACCGCATAAGTGAAACGATCACAGGTTAAGCTATGCTTGACGCGGTTGGTCCGTAGATGGGTGACCATCTTTGTCATAACGAGCTCCTCCGTGTTTCGGAAGGCACGTTAAATTGTGGGTCCCGGCTGTTATTCCGGGACCGGGGGACAGTCGTTACAGGTAGTCAGAAGCTTGAAAGGTCTGACAACCAGTCTAACCAAGGGGTATCGTGTTGCCCAGGTAACTGGGTTGAGGAGGTCAGATAGGCAGTCGCTCCTTGTAAAACACTGGTACTTAGCTGAAACCGGTTAGACTGGTAGCCGACCCCAACATAGTTGGGAAAAGGCTAGGCCAATGATCTGAAATATTTTGGTGTGAAATATATTTAACCATAAAATGCCATGTCTTTTGTAAAGTTTAAATTCTTTAAATTGTTTACATTCGTATAAATTAAAATCGTGAGGAATTTCAGAATCTTTTTTGTAAAACAAGGAATGTACAAATTTCAGCATGCTTCATTTTTGTGGTAACCTACTTTGTGCGTTACCAAAAGGATACCTTTCTTTCCAAGAGGTATTGCTGCTCCTTTTTAAGTTAGAATTCTGAAATACCAGCAAGGGTCTTTTTCTAGAATATGGGAATTTGACTTCCAAAACTGCTAATCTATAGCGGTTCATTGTTAAATAAATAGGTTATATATTTTAGAACAGTCCTTCCATTATATTAAACGAGCAATAAGTTTTAGCTGATTACTGAAATCTGGCTAGTTGAATTTATTGTGATATCAACAGAACTTAAACCAAACTTCAGACAATTACACCGTACCCTAAAGCGGGGTGAAAAGGATTTGACATTAAATGGCACCTTAGTTTAGCTTCCCTGTAAAAACCCAACCTTTTAATATACTCTACGACTTTGTAAAGACAGGATTTTCTTTTACAATGTAAGATAAATGCACAAAGTTGCAGCAAAGCACCTTTAAAACAAGACAGCACACAATTAGCTTTTTACCGAAAAAAGTAAACGGCAATCAGAGCTTCGTCCAGGGTCCGAGGTAACTGGGAAATCGGGGTAACCGGGAAAAACCGGCCGAGGGGCTAGTTCCCGGTTTCCCCGGTTCATTAGGTCTTGCAAGCTAAAGAGTTACGGTGGCCACTCCCGCTGCGTCAGCGCTCTCCCTCGTTACCCTAATGACAGCGATTTTGTTCCACTGAAGGCGCACTTTTAGTTTCACGAAACCGTTTAGTGTTACGGCACTAATGGCCTAATGCCTCGCCTTGCTGGCAATCTCGTTACTTAATCACCTTTATCTGAAGGCGTTAATAATGTACACTATGGATTGGTAATGAAAACGATGAAAGGACTCGACAGAATCGAACTTTTATTTCAAGGTCAATGCATAAAAATATGAACGACTGGATAACGTTCATCGCGTGATGCTCATGTATGTTAGCGCAGCGCATGCTTATCCCATTTATAGATGTCGACACTGCCCCATGCCACTTCTCGCGGAAATATAGTATACTTTAAGCCATTTGTAATATTATAATTTTCTTTTTGAATATTATAATGTTCTTAAATATACAAGTATGTTATATTATGCGTAAATATTTTGCAACGCGAACTTTTCCTAATACGTTGAAGTTCAAAACACCGCTTACCGATACGATGGAGTGGATGAGTATTAAAATGGATGCAAAGGGTTGTCCAAATAGTTCGAAAGTAGTTACGAAGACCAAAATATTTATCGCATGTGTAGGACTAAAATAAATAGAGAATAAATGTTACATATTTTATTTTATTTTTTCTATTACGCGCACGTCCACCCCTGTTTATTTTATCTATCTTTCAACCCGTATCAAGAAAAGTGTAAGTTATTTTCATTTATCAAACAAAACATACATATGTGTCATTCATATTTTTATCATGATGTAGAAAACTTTGGCAGTGGTCTTTACTAACTTAGATTTAAAGTTCCAAATGATATTTAGTGAAAGTCTCCCACTTAAATTGATAAAAAATCTTCGTGCTTCTCAGTAAGTCATATTATGTATGTGTTAAATACATTTCTCTGTACATACATTCGCATATGTTATCAAGTACATTTGTAGAGGTTTTCCTTTTTATTCGGTTTACCGCGAAACCCGCCATTTCCTGACTATGATTTATCTTGCGGTTTCTAAGCTGTGGGTCACTTTAATAAATGTATTCGGGTAAGGTGCTCCAAGAAATGGATGGGAAATATTCTGGATGCAATAACCTAATATACAGATGAAATATGTCTTCTTGATGTAGCACTCACATTAATCTACGAGAATAATGTCTCTGTTGTTAATCAATTATATTGAGTTGTAAAAACGAATGCAAATCGTCTACGAAACTGAAACGTTTGTGATTCAAGCACGTTTAATCGTTTATGCAGCTGGTTTTGATAGGATTGTAATTAATTTATGGTTTTTAAGCTCATTTCATAAAATATATTCTTGTTCTTGAGCTCATTATGTACTGGATTGATAATTTGATTTGAAGAAATCTTCGAACGATTTAAACAATTCGTTCGAGACAAACGTGGTTGAACGTTTTGGTGGTTTTTAAACACCCACACACAAAAAATTAATAGGTTATCATTGTTTTTCCAAGCAGAGTTTAGCTTAGTAAAGTTTTAGTTACGTTTATTAAAGATATTTTCATTTCATTATAATTCCTTCAAATGTAAAAAAATATTTTGAAGTTTTTTGTACATAAGTTCGATTATTCCCTATTACATGCAGGCATTTCCAAGAAGTCTCATAACTTTGGCATTAGGTGGCCAACAAACATGTTAGAGGAGGTCGAAATACAATGTTTTCCTTCTCAAGATATTCAGGGAGGGACAAGAAAAGTTCAAATAACCCAAATTAAGGAGTGCAATAAAGAGACCCTTCGGAAAACCTTGCGGGACCTATTCATGGAAATGCTAGTCGAACGTTCCGGTGAAGATGGTCGAAACAGAACGCGCTGTAAGGATTGAGTGAGAGGTTAGGGCCTGACCAGATGAAATTGCATTGTTTTTCGTTTTCTTAAAAAAGGGCTGGCTAGATATGAGAAGGAAATTAATATTTGATTATTAATTTTCTAAGATTACAATAAACAATACTGGCTACCTTTCCAATAAAATGGTTAAAAAGCAGAAATACAAGCAAAAGTGAATTAAAAGAAAAAAAACATTCACTGCAATATATTTACTAGTTAGTAAGTTGAATATTTACATTCAACTTAATAAACTCCCAGTAAACAGTTTATACATCAAATGAACTTCTTAATTTCCTCTCCGCAAGACAGCGATCGAGTAATTGTATGGTATTTAATAAAGACACAAAGTGCCCGCGCTAAGGAGCAATAATAACTTGTTGTTTAAATCATGCTGTCACTCCAAGAAAGCCCAATAGGGAGCAATCTCAGCCATGGCGACCGAAAAATACATGTACGCACACTTACAAATACTCGTGTCCTTAAAATAACGTATTAAGGAGCGCCGAGTATGACATAAATAGTGGTGGTGTGGAAGTCAGTTGACTATATAAAAATGAGGTTGTGAGGGATGTAAAAGCGGCGGCAGGGCGCCGGCGCCGCGGCTCTCGCCTCGCTTCGCACAGTTCGCAGTCAGACGCGGCGGCGCCGGCAGTGTCGCGCTCACGCCCCTCCCGGCCGCACGGTCCCGATCGCACACGACACGGACGCAACTCATGAACGACACGTTACGTATTAGTGTCATGTGATGTTACAGTGATCCTCTTGCCACACTACCCAGTGTCCGCGACGCCTTGCTGAACCTAACGGCAGCATCAGCATGAGTGACAGACAGCAATGTGACTGAAACGGCGCCGACTAGAGTGCTTGTGCAAGTGCTAACTTACAAGATGTTTAGTTCGTATCCAATGAACAACTTAAGTGCTCGTGTGACTCAAGATAATATGTGTCGTATGTGTAAACTTCAACATTATTTAATGTTTAATCCAGCATAAACTCATAAGGATCACGGAATACTGTCAGACATGGCGGTATTTTTCAAACAGTGTTTATTTTTAACGGTTATATTTACAAATCAAGTTACAAATTTGGCATCAGTGTGCCTCGACATATGTACTGCCTGTAACGTCAGTACACCGGCATGTCAACAATGCTCATATAACATCACACTGAAAGAAAACCCATATACACACCGCCAGTTATCTGTGTGCTGTAATGAAGATGTAAAGCTAGCGGCGTGGCCTCAAGAGTACGTTAATAAAACTATTGTCGAAGTTACCGCTCGCTACAACCCTACGTGTAACGCAAGTATCGTTTATTTTGACTTACCTTTATTAGACACGTTTTCACTTCACATTCGGAACAACAGTTTTGTTCAAATTAAGATCAACATCAAAGAGCAAAACTTGAGGGAAATTGATTTATCGTCTAATAACTTGCAATACGTTACCAAGGGAGTTTTTAATAACTTCCTGAATCTCCGGAAACTTATTTTAAGCAAAAATAAAATTGTTAATATATTCGAGGAAAGTTTTAATGGTTTATCTAAATTGGAAACTCTAGATCTGTCAGAAAACAATCTAACCATTTTGGCCAATGTGTTTACTCCGCTTAAAAACCTACAACATTTGAATTTGAGCAGAAACAATCTTGAATTCATCCACGAAAACTATTTTAATAACTGGCTACTACAACACTTAGATGTGTCACATAACAACTTAAGGAAATTAGCTCCAGGCGCTCTACAATTGTTACCAAATTTGGCGCGATTGTTATTGACGGATAATCCCCATCTAGGGATCACACAATTGGATACACAATTATTGGTTGGCACTGGACGCCGACTGCAACAAATAGATGCGTCAAGAACCGGCTTGCACCAAGTTCCCGAAGCATTCACACATTCCGTTAGATTTCTATCGCTCGTTGGAAATAGAATATCAGCCGTCAGATGCGGGGATTTTGACAGTTATCCCCTACTACAGTCGCTGGATTTCTCCGATAATAAAGTGGCTTCTGTCGAAGACGATTCCTTAGGCAGATTAGAAATGTTACTATTCCTCAACATAAATAAAAACTTTCTTACAGCAGTGCCAAAGTCACTTCCAGATGAATTGAAATATTTATCAATCAATAACAATTTAATAAAAAATCTATCTATGACTGATTTTAAAAACCTGCCTAATTTACGTATACTGTTGTTACAAAATAACAACATAGAATACATTCAAAACCACGTATTTGATGACTTACTGTCTCTAGAGATGTTGGATTTGTCAAACAATCCCATACAATCATTGTCTTGGAGCACGTTTGACGGGCCGCTATCGCTTCGAGATTTGAGACTTTGTTACTTAAACTTATCGGTGCCAGAGCGAGATGGCTCGTTTCCAATGTCGACGCCGGAAACTGTGCAGATGTTACACCTACAGTCGAGTCCCGGACTGGCGAGACAATTGCTAGCTGATGCAGCGGCATTAGCCGCCTTCTCACACTTACAATACTTAGATCTCAGAATGAACAATCTAACAGAAATCAGAAACGATTTATTATTTTACTTGGCGCAACTTAAGACGCTGAGATTGCATGGTAATCAAATAAACTGTAGTGCAGAGTTATGGCTCAAGGATTGGTTGAATTACAATAAAAGTTTATCTAGCAGCGAAACATGTTATTATTCTACTTCAGACGCCAAAATAGAAATAAGTAAATACAACTGTACATTTCCAGAAACATTTACTATAAGTGACAGTCTTCCGCCAGTTAATTTATACAGCACAGAAATGATAAATAAGTTACTAAGGTATTATGGGTACTTAAATAATAAAACTGAAAAAACGTTTAAACACGGAAATAGTAAAAATAAGTTTGACTACAAAAGGATACTTTTCAATAAAACGTTAACCAATACCACATCTAAAGGAGCCAATTTATCTGAGATCTTTAAAGAAAGTAAAGCGAACGACAGAAATGAGAACAAAATTTCTATGTATAACGACTACATGAACGAAACAGCTGTTGTGAAAGCAAGAGAATCCACTAAAATTTTAGATCAAAACAAACTACAAAATGAACAATTGAATATCGATCACAGATTTCTAGATATAGAACCATACTTCTCGGTTTCAACTCGTAATTATGAGAAAGATCTCAAAAGCGGTGAAGTTTATAGAAAAAATAAATCAAGATCCGGCAAGCGTTTGAATACGCCGCTGAATATAACAAAGAAACCTGAAAATCTGGTTACAGACAAAACCTACGCTTTCCCGACAAAAAGTTCGGGTAAGTTGGAAAACGGAACTGTTGAAGATCCAAAATACAGAATTGAATATTCGCCGTATCAGTCTGCTGATAAGAGTTACGTGGAATACGTGGGCGCTTTAGCAGTGTCAGGGTTAATTATGATGTCTTTGATACTGTGGGTTAGTTTTCGTCTGAGGTACAGAAGAAGAAATGTGCCAGTCGTGAACACAGAAGCCGAGGACCAAATAGAGGTGTCGAATATATCCGGAGGGGTATTGTGGTGACACCTGCGGGCAGCCGACCCGACGCCCTTCGAATACGATTCTCTTCTCACTTAGACTGATGCAATGTAAGTGTCCTTAAATATTTGATTCATATTTATGTTAGAGTCTTACGAACGCTCTCTATTAAATTAAAAATAGTAGTTTATAGGCTAGTATAACGAGCTTTTTGTAAGTGTTTACTTTTGTCTAAAAGGCCATTTCACATCCGCATTATACCTAAGCAAATAAAATGTTGACTGTCGTAAAAATAATTTACAAAATGGGTTTTTACCTAAAGACAGTACATCAAAATCTCTTCTATGTTAAGAATTATATAAAATTGAATGAAACTGCTTTCAAGAGAATGTAATTAAATGAATGGTTCTTTAAGTTGGGTGTTTAAGTAATTTAGGTTTAATTAACGCTAGGTTCAGCTATTCAGATTCATATCATTATTTCTAGGAATAAAGTATTAACACTACAAAAGAATGTAATTAATTAGTGTTCATAATTATCTTAAGTAATAATTCACTGAGCGAAATACTTATTCTTATTCAAAGTTACTTATATTAAATAATGTTAGCTCATCCCTAACAGTTAAATTAAAGCATTAATAATGTCCTTGTCTGTACGTATTAATTAACGTGTGCTAACAAAACAGTTGATATGTCAGTGTTGTAGATAAAATGTTCTTTTGTTTCAGTTCGAAGTGGTCGGCTGCACACGGGGTGGACGGCGTTATGTGATATAATAATTGGACGTACATATTTTTTTATGAAATAAGTACAAATAGATTGGTTAACTAGGCAGTGGGCAATGACTTTTTGTCTACGATGTAAATAAACTGTTCTGTTGACCATAGGCTTAAACCTATTTTTATGTAAAGTTGCAGTAGATTTGTAAATTTAATTTAGATACCTGACCTAGCTGATCTTGTCTACTATGCCGTACTTAAGGCTTTTTGTGGTTAGGCTACGACATTATTGTATATACTGCGATTGTAATGTTAAGTCACCATATCGAAAGGTGATGTATGCGATATGTGATGTACGAGTAGAATGAGTGGTTATGGATATGTAGCCGATAATGTAATGCGCAAATATCGTCAAAAAGCAGATCATGTCTTCCCTATAAACCTTGTAATTATTACATAATTATCGCGTAACGAGCTCTACTTAAGTGCCAAAATATTATTTTTCATTCTATAAATTTAGTATTGTAACTTGTTAATATAAATACATTTAGAATGACATTACAAACACTAAAAATAAATGCATATTTACATCTTGGAATAAGAATCTTGTATGCCTTAAATATGTTTGATTCTATCTTCTGAATTCAATACAAACTCTTCTGACTTAGGAATGGAGAAATACTCATCCAAGTTTCATTTTAAATTGAGTCATTATTTATTACTGCGTATATTAATTTGTATTATACAATTGATTGGATTATATGTTTCATTCGTTTTGCACAGAACATTAATACCGGTTCATTGATTTAGCTTATTTAACAGTTAATTGAGTTAATAAACTACTTAAAAATATTGTAAATGATTAAAAAATGAATTGTAAATAACACTGAGGAAATTAATAGGCATCGTTTGTTTTGTTGTTTAGTAGATGATGTTCTTGTTCAGTGTTACTCAATAATTATTACTCATTCATCACTCTGGAACCTAAGGTTGTATCTTGTTATATAAAACTTTTGAGGAAAATGATGTGTAGATATATGTTTTTACGTGAATCGTAGTTTGTGACGTACAAACGGATATCCAAAGATTTAATAAATAATAGATTGAGATATGTATTTTTATTTATTCGTCATGCATTTCCTTCACGGAATGTTAAAACATTTGAATCAAATACTTCAATATAAAATTTGCTTACGCACCTGTAAAGTCAAATATGAAGGACGTGTCTCAAATAGACATTATTTTGTTCAGAAAAAGAATAACTTGAGTGAAACGTAACGAGTGAACCGAAAGTAATTTTCTTTAAGACTCATCTAAAGAAATTGTGATCATTTGAAAAGAAAAAGAGAAAGATGGTAATAATTTTTACCCGACTTTACGAAATGAGAAGGGTCTCGGTGTGATTACAGCGATTGTCTTATGTCTGTGCAATACATATATTTATCTATATCGTTATATTTGGTTTAAGAGGTATTTGAAGGTAAGATAATTACTGTATAATGTGTTAAATAGATAGTTCATACGTAACATAATCTTTTTTTATAGTTTTGTAACTCGTTATATTTATATATCAACTCTTTGTTAGGCGATTATGAGCTCAATTAAAAAATAACACTTCACTTCAATTGATTCACTGCTCATCATGTCAATCTAATTAATAATGTATAACATAGTATCTTTAAAATTAGGTAAATGAATGGGAAAATCGATACATTTTGAGAATATAATAATATTGTTTAACTCGCCTCTGTTACAAAAACAATGTACAAAGCTGTACATTTTGTCAAAGACCTATCTTTAAAGTGCCCTTTGCTACGCCGTAGAGTGCTCTTGCATTATCATTTATAAATCTAAGCTTAGTTAGAGCGACTTTTGTATAGGTCACAGGTCAAAGGTCAGATAAACTGTTATTTTTATACTTTTCTCTAAGGCTACGTGCCCACAGATATGTGGCAATGGGTCAATGCATAATTATGATTTAGAGTCAAGCAGTAATCAGTCAACCGATAGGTTTTCTCTTTGTGTATTACAAACTGACCTTAATAACTGTGCCTATTTTGTTGACCGGTATTTTTCAAAATAATGTGTACGCTATGATATAGGCAAATATATGGCATTCTATGAGCCAAGGAGAATTTTAAAAATCGGTGTATTAGTTCCTGATATTGAACCATTAACGTCGTTAATTTAACGTCATATTCTCATAGATATATGTGGAGAACAAAAGAGGTTTAAAGTCGATTTTAAGCCAATAAATCAAAAAGTAGGTTACAAAACATTCATTTTCATACAATTTATTCAAGTCACGTCGACAAACGAATTGGTTGTTGTTTCATAAATACCACATGTGTGACCTTTTAACAGCTCTAAGTTAGCTTAATAGGTTTGTGGTGGGAGTGGGTTATCCCACTAATACGGTAAACGTTGAAGTTTAGACATTTTGATAGATGTTTGTTATTTATTCACGTAGTCGATGAATGAATTTTGATGTTTATTTATTTACACTTACATGATCAATGTACAATGGCGGACTGAGGCCTGAGGCATTCTCGACCAGTCAAATATAGAGTGATGCAGTAATAACAAGAAGTCGGTGCGTAAATGTAAACAGTGTTTTGTTCTATGCATCAAGTAAAGATCCCTCAAATTATAAGTATGATGTATTGCCGCTATAACAACAAATAACTAAAAATAAAAAAAATATAAGTATGGTGGACTCCTGTTGCTGCAATAACAACGAATAAAAATAAAAATCGATGTTAAGCAGTGTTTGATATGATCATAAATCTGATTTATGACCATTATTATCCAAATTTATATTTTTTCTACTATAGTTCATTAGTACCCACTGAACTTTGACTGTCGCGACTCCGGCTTACACTTGACTGGTTATTTATTGTTAAAGTTTTTGTTTTTCGCAAAATTCTATCAGTCTCCTAAATTATAATTTATATTGAAAATCTGTATATTGATTAGAGGCCCAAATTACCCCTCAAACACTGAGGGTATGTATCGACTTTCCTGTTGATACAAATATAAAAGGGTTAAGAGTTATTTATAGAACACGGGAAACGGCATCTATAAATAAGGTCTAATTAATTTTATTTGGTGGCCGTAACCCATGGATTTTCAGGATTTAATTTGTTAGCTCAAGGTTTGTGATTTCATTCTGGTAAGTAAATATAAATATGAGTATATTTTTAGGTTGTAGAAAAATCCTGATTAGCTGATAGATTAACAGGGCATATCAATTTGATTACTAACAAAGAATACAAAATCAAATCGTTCTTCCGCTCAATTTCTATAATGATTTATCGGAACCGTAAATTATCACTCAACAACATTAAGGACCAACTTTGCTTTCAAACAAATTGCTATCGACGTAAAACAAAAAGTTCATCCCTAACCTGTAGAAATCAAAACTAATAAACAGTGGAAGGTACTCTCGAAGCCCGCATTTTTTTGGGTCGGTTCGTTATCCGCAAAAACTTTTTGACGGACTAGGTCATCATAAAATCCACGAATTAATTAGCCCCCATTTTGATAAGCCTCCGTTTGTTTTACCGGCCGTTATATTTTTTGATGCGGCTTCGCTTAATTAATATATCAGTAAAATCGAATTGAAATTAGTGTGAACGAAATTTATTCAAAATGCATTTATGGTTCAAGGAAGACAGACTGGAATGTAACTACACATTACTAACAACTATTAGGTACTAATATGTAATTTATCTAAAACCTCATTAATTATTTAATAAACAAATCTCAATTACAGTTTGTTCATATAATGGATTATCAGCATAGTGAAGAAAAAACAGTTGGTACCTACTTATGATAACCAAAATATTGCTAAAGAATATCTTAAAATGTGACCGAAAAGCGTCACGGTGAGAAACTCGATGATACCCAGTTTATAACAGTAAGGGAGCCCAATCGACTGACGAGGAACTTTGAGGCATTCGCTCACTGATCCTGATGAGTCAGCGCTTCCCCGGCCAGATCAATAATTGGGCTTGAACTAACTAGACCATTTCAATTTGCTGGAAATTGAGATTCTCAATATTCAAGTATTCGACGTTTTCAATGCTATTTACACTCATACATATATATTATTTTAATATATATTAAAATTTTGAAGTGATTTGCAATGAATAGTTCAATGTATGAATTTCAATAATAGTATCTTAGTGAACATTTTTAATAATCAATCCATTTCGAAGTCAATTTCCATTAAATTAATGGACAACTCGGTTATTATTTATCACAGATAATGAATAAGTCATTACTTATCACGAATGAATAACGATGTATCTCTAATTATTCATTCGATAAAACCAGCTTTAAGCTTTAAAACGAAAATTCTGCTTACGATTTTGTATTGACGGAGTTAAAAGTAATTACGTTGACAGCAGATGCTGAAGACATAATTAAGCGTGTAGTTGGCAATTTAGTCGAATGAAAAGATGATATCGCAAAAGCGCAAAGCCTTCTTGCGCAATGTACGTTAAGTAGCCCTCGGAGAATCGTTTCACTGACATATTTACTCAAGAGGTCTATTAGATAAATCGTTGTTCTAAACTAGATTTGCCGGCCAGACATTTTTGCTATAGTAAATTAACTTGTTATACAGAACCTAATTAAGGGATAATGGACTTTTCTGATGGCTAATATAAGGTCGAAATTGTAGTTTCATTACTATTTGTTTATTAACGTTGATTAGTTTATCAACAGTTTGATAGTTGTTAGTCTCAATCCAGATAAATACAAATTCAACCTTGTTTAGGATATCGTTATTCTTTTCACTAGTCCTAAATAAGAAAAGGACAAGGACACATTAAAATTATCATTTTAAATAAGGACTTCAATTTTATTTAAATTAGAATCCGTCGACAGAGCAGATATTTTCAAACAACAAGCTATTTGTCTGCCTCTAAGTACCTTTAATAATAACCTACACGAAAAATGTTATCTTTCTTAGAACATTCATAAAGAAAAACCAAAACAATTTACGTCACGAGTTTGGTTAGTTTATGAGGTATCCCAAACTTTTACAAGACAATTAAACAACAAGTGTTGTATATAAACGAACTAGCAACGAATGTCTCTGTTCGCCAAATTGATGAGGAAGTAACTGCAAATGAGATCGTGGCGAGAGTAGGTCGCATTAAGATAACGTTTTTATTGCATTCCTATTTCGTGCGCTGTTACCCCATCCATTACAGATCGCATTGACTTGCTAAGTATGTACATTACAGGAACGCGTTAAGCGAATGATCCGGAAATAGGTGAAACACGAAAATGTTAATAAGGTTATTTCAGATTGTATAGTGAAATGTAAACAGCCCTTCGGCTATTATGAGTCGCGGTACAAAACAAACAGTCTTGGAGCGACGACTGTTCCGCTTAAATATTGATGCCGAGGTTCAGTGCGCCTACTGCTCCTGCCCACCCTTCGTCGAGATTTCCACTCAATTATTATTTTATTAATTCGAAAATTCATGCCCACTTGTGTTTGTATTGTATAATTGGTGTACTTTTAGCAATTAGGTTCGGGTACCACAAGGAAAATTGTTTTTGTGAGTTTTTATAAGTAGAATTCCGTGTCCATTTAATGCTACACCAAGACCGGTAAATGTTGCCAAATACTTGGTATTTTATTTATTTATATTTTCTCTTTTATTAGAGTTCTGTACCCTTTAGGTACAGAACTCTGAAAAAGAGAATACGGAACGTATTACTAACTCTTCGTTGTTTGTCCGTCCATTACAAGGTCTCACTACTACTATACTATAGGTGACTATAGGTTTCACTATTACTAGGTTTGACTAAGTCTAATAGTAGCGAAAAGGGCTAACGTATACTACGACAGCTAAATACTAAAAGTAAAGTTTCATGTAAAATGAAAACAGAATAAGTGTTCTGGTTCTTAGCGTGGTAATTTATTAAATGTGTTTGAAGGCCAAAACATCTAAATAAACGGCGTAAGCTTAATTACAAGGTAAAAAAGTAACAATAAAGAAAACATTTTTACAACGAAGCGCGAAGAGAAATAATATCGAAAGTAAAAGTACTATTTGATTACGAATTGATCAAAACTTAGATCTCATTGAAATCACAAACTACTTAAAAACAATTCTGCCACACCTGTGAAAGCTCTCCAAGAAATTTGAGAGACTTGGAACTTAGGTATACATGTTGGCATCTGTACTCTGATTTATTGGAAACTAGCTGTGCCCCACGGTTTCACCCGTGTGAATACGTAGTTCCAGATCCTGGTGCCTTTATATTATTGGGAGGGGATCTAACAAATCATTATCGTAACAAAAGTCAGGACTACTAAATATGGTGGTTAATAATTCTTAAATTTTCAAATTTGCCGCTCAATTTTTTTTTCTTTAATGAGAAATTCTTAATCTTGACAACAACAAATACATACAACAAAAAAGAATTAGCGAACCGAATTAGTCAAGCCGTGACTAAGGGAAATAGGGACATTTTTATATATATAGATTCTACAATACCATGTATACGATATTTGACATGTGTAGGTACTGAGGATTGGTATCTTAGACGTATGTTTCCTTTGTGTGACTAGCTATTCATTCAATACCATCTGTTTTGTCATGGTAGTCTGGGAAATTGATTAGTTTCAGACTATTTCGGTGCCAGTTTCTATTTCAGTAAACAAATTTAAGGATTCTATATGAAAAGTAATAGTTTATTCTGAGAATACAATAAATAATATGCCTTTAGGATGTCAAATTCATTTTTAGTCCATTTTAGTTGATATTCCCCAACTGGCTGCCCTGAAAAGAAACGTCTAAATATCATCGAAGTAATTTCCCATTTAAAAGTCCAGACAATGTAGTCCTTTCCTCATGAGTAAACACTTTAATACATCCCCTAATTACTTACCTATGCATCTATGTATATACATATGTAGTCGGTCAATATTTCTAGACGCCTATAATGCAATATTCGTGTCTAGCCTAATCAGCCGTCACACATTCGCATTAGTACTCAGAATCCAAACAATTGTTTGCGACTGATCAAATTATCTAATGGAAGCTTAGATCCAACGACAAGCTTTTGGTTTCATGGTTTGAGTTAATAAATCATAATTATAGTAGACAAAGGTCGTTTATCCTGGTTGGCTTTAATTACCAACCCCTTTAATCCCGCGCTCCAATAAAAGCATTTAATTAAAATTGTAGCAGTATTCCCGTATATATTAACAATGTTCTAGTCAGAAAACCAGTATCGTTAGGTTTAATAAATAAACATCGCTAAGGAGTGATTGGGTTTCAATGAATTTGAAGCCTTTTTATTAATTTGTCAAAGAGATAAAGTTATTGTTACATGTTTATGTGATTAAAATATTTAGGTCGTTGTAACTTCGCCTGTGTGCAAGCATGTTTAATTGTGAATTAATTAATTATAGGCCAGTGTCGGTTAAGCGGCTTAAAAAGCCTTAAGTACGTTCTTATTGCTACGTTCTTGGGTCTCGAGGGACTAACCTCATCATACCTTTACCGTCGGGTGGCTTTCCTGAAGAAGGCTTATAGTGCCTCGTCGAGTTGGACTTTAATTACAATTCTTTAAATAGAATCGTGAAAGATTTGATCAAAATTCTTTTGTTACATGAAAGGAGGTGGGATGAAGATCTCATTTTATCGGAGCAATTCGCCGCAGGTTAATGGCAGGTCCGCTAGTCTAGTAGAACACCTTTTCCAATTTCCAACAATGTGTCAGAGACGTCTTGATAGCTTCTCGCCAACTCGAATCTTATATCGAGCTTCAAACTCAATTTGAACTTTGGGTCTTACGAAACATTACGTTAGCAATAATCCTTTTTGAAAGATTTAATCTGCCAATTAATTTCATTAGTTCTAGCCACAAAATGTAGCGAGATATTACGGTTATCTGACTTAAATATTAATGTTTAAGGCTGTCCTAGATAGTTGAGAATTCGTAACAGAATATAATTCTGTGATCTTAAATAGTATTATGGAATGCCTCGGGTCGCGAGCGTAGCCAAATGGGTAAAGGCAAAAGTTTATGCACGTGTTTAAGTTGCGCTTACATATTATTATTGTATGCAATAGTGAACATACAGGTATATTTGCGAATCTGTAAGAGGGATTGTGGAATAACATTTAAAAAGTTAAAAAAAAATAAGCACAATACAACTCGGTTTTTCGATTATAAATATCGAAGAAATAAAATAGTAGTTATTTTATAAGAACACAGCTTTTTCGTCTGTCACTAGGTTGTATTTCATGAATAGCTAGAGATTTGAAATATTCACAAATGATGAATCTCCGTTTTCCCCTATTACAACAAAAGAAGGATAGGTAAGAATCTAAATCGAGGTAGAAGCGACGTTTAGCACACTTATAAATTTTGTGATGACCATTTTCTTGTGAGAATTTGTTTTTCTTTAGCCTTTTTTTACGGAATCCTCTATATCGCGAATCTGGCTTTACCTTGACCGGTTTATCACCAGCCAGTAATTTCATTAGCATTGACCAGTAAAAGAAAACATTAATCTTAAACAGTGCCATGCCAGGCTTCAAAACAAAGATAGACGCGTAAGCTGAAATAATATGATTATAATAGTAATTCGGCAAGTCTATTATCTAGGGATAAAAGGTTGGTCGAACTAACACAAATCCTGAGCTGGCTAGGGATTTACTCGCTCGCTTATACTCTTAAGCTGACGCCTCTGGGTCTTGTTGGAATCATACATTTTGATGACAAATAATCCGGTAATTCTCGTTATTATTTAATAAATAGTCATACAACATAATTTTATTTTTATGATGGTTGTTATGCAATTTTTAGGACTAGTTTATTACGTCACAGCCTATTCTGAGATTACGAAGAAAATCTAGATGGAAATATTGAAATTCTTTTCTTTTTGTTGCATGCACGGCTTTCCTATTTTCCATGAACGGAAGATCGATAAAAAAAGTGTGGGATTGAGGCCAATTAGTCACGGTTCCTCTTTTACCTGTTTAGTATTCTTAAAGGAACGAAAGCACACAAACTAATTTAAAATTTATAGAATCACTTAAATTCTCGTAAAAGAAAACTCCAAAATATTTTACACTTAAAAGAAAAGCAGTACTTAAGTGAAAAGGCAAAGAGAGAGGGGTCATAAAGACTCGAACAAAATAGGAAGTAAAAATAATAAACCACAGTCTAAGCCACTCTGTGCTTGCTAATTGCTTGATTTAAAGATTATCGGGTGGTGTTTGTTCTTTATTTACTTAAAAGCCTTAAAAGTAAAAAATCTAGTGACTTTAGTGCACGGATAGCTGAGCTTTTGATTTCAACTCGCCAAACTTACTGAGCGTGACAAGTCGTGGGTTCAAATCCCATTTAAGACGAACATTTGTCTGATCTACGAATACTTGTCCTGAGTCTGGGTGTCTTTTTGACGGTATCTTAAGTGTTTGTCAAACCTCACAGGACAAAAGGATTAGATATCTTTAAGCGTCTTTAAAAAAAATTCTAACCAAAAACAAAAATAGCCAACACGGTAAAGTTTAGATTGAATTTGGTATGAAGATAGCTTAAATGCTTAATATGTAACAAATGACGATACGTATTTACGGAATACAAACTCGTGAGTGTTACTATATACCGTTATCTAATATCGTAACATAAATATTTATGAGTACTTTATAGCCCTATCTTCGTATTCATAATTTTCTATTAAAGGTTCATTTAATATTGGAGAGCTTAAGGATTGTTAACGTAAGTCCGATAAGCCCTATAGAAAATGTATGCAGGTTTGAGAGACGGCCAGAAAATTGGGGAAAATCGAGTGTTCATTCAACCCCTAATAATACTACGTTACGTTATATTTTGAACTTGAAAAGGTTTTCTACTTTATAACCTTTTATGATCGACAAGAGATCACAATGTTACATTAATTTATACTCAGTTTCTATAAAATATATTTTGAAAATTTGGGTACCGATTTTTATATATATCCAAGAGAACAGTTACATTTTCACGAGTGTAGAATAACAAGAGGACGCGCTAGAAAATATGTGTGTCATCAGTAAAACGCAGAGTACTTCATCTAATTTACACAGTAAACTACTTCTCACATGAGTCAGCATAATGCACAGCTCTGTTACAGCTGATTCTATTCATTCAAAGGCTGGAGTTAAGTGGGGGCATTAACATAAACTATCGCCATTATTATTGTCGTGGTTCTGCTTAAAACGTACATACGGTGTACGTAAGCTCACACTTAAGGGTGAGTACAATGAAAGTTGGGCGGGTCAATGTTTAATATAAATCTGACGAAGCACATCGTGGCCGGTCCGACCGCCACTGCCATCACTGAATTATTCATCTCCTCCTAACTATAGTTGCGATTCATTCTTTTGTTTCTACAACTTGAATATCGAATGTGATAGATATTAGGTTTTCTTTTTTATTGTACCTCAGATGTGTTTTCTGTTTCTTGCCGGCCTAGTGATGACGTAATTGATAAGAGGTTTTTTTTAGTGTTATTAAAGGTATTTTATTTGAATTATTTATTGATATTTGTTAGAAAAAATCTTAACTTATAAGAAACAAAATGTGTATCAAGTGCTCGAATTTGAAGACAGTATATAAAAATAAAATAAAACTCAATTACAAATTTTACGAAGTATTGCAAATATTGCAACAGAATCACTCAGCGTTAAACAGCGCTAAATCAGTTTAAAGGCTTTTATAAAAATAATGAATGAATAAAATAATAGTAAAGGTTTAATGCCTTTTTATGAGGAAGGTGCGGTCAGATGCGAGCTGCGCGGATTTCTCCGTACATTCAGCGACCCTGAATAATTCATCGCGGCTTTCGCTGTCGCGACCTTACTATGCTTCGAATAACATCTACTTCTAACTACATAGCACTATTCATACAATTTTAGTTGAATTCCAGCAAAAATATGACTAACTTGAAAGTATTATGAGATAAAATAAAGTGGAGAGTGGAAGGTGTTACTTTACGCTTAATGGACTCAAGTGCACTTGCGTCCAAGAATTTATTATGCTGTCCTCCAATGTTGGGACCAAACTAACTTATTTGGACAACGTTTAGTATATAACAAATGTTACGAGTGTATTAGAAAGGAAAATACCTTCGAGATATATGGTAGCGTAATTTCAAATTATGGACTCGTAGGCACAGTATAATAATCTTCGAACGTGTTTCTTTAAAATACAACGAAGTTTGTCTACATAACATATTATTATTAAAAAAGTCAGGGCAGACCTTATGATTCTAACCTGAATGATAACAAAATTGATATTTTTTACATCGCACTAATCAACAATTACTGATTTTTTGAAACAATATCATTATAGAAGAACATATAGGTATGTAGACAATTATTGATGTAATAGTGAAAGCAATGTATCCTGTATACAACTGGCATTTCTACTGCTTCTTGCATGGTGTTATCACATACTGAGATCGATGCCACTACACTTACGTTCTCTAAGTACTCTATGTAAATTTGTATGTAAACCACCATTGCGTAGGCGTGTTTGAGTTGGGTGGTTTAAGGTGACGCATTTTCTCTGTGTGGGTTACAAATTGTTATATACTCCCACTTAGATTTCAGTTATACACGTGTATTCATAGGTTCTGGTGTATAGTTGAGATATTTTGGTGCAGACGCGTCACTATTTTGGTTACACCATAATCGAATGAAATCTACTCATGTTTTCATTTGATTCTCTGTCGTTACCATTAAAGAAAAATGTAAATAAACACACAGATCCCGTTCCATCTTGGGTAAAAACTCATTAGATTTAGAGTGACGTTAATATATTTTGACATAATCGAAAATCGAAAAAATCCTTCGTATTGTGTACTTTGTTCTTTAATACTACTTTTCAAATTACATTCCATGTAAAAAATACTGTTTTCATAGTTATCTGTGACCCTGTTTTTTTAATCTATCTTGTTTGGGAGTTGAGAGTCGAAGATACATTTTCTTTCGATTAATGATGGTATGAATATGTCTTTATTATTACAACCAAAAACGTAAGTATTTTGTAAGTGATATGAAGAAAACATTCAAATTCAATCGTCTATGACGCAAAAAACATCTGATCACAGAACAAAATCGACTGACAACGTGATAATATAAATTACATGCAAATGAGAGACCTTTTTACTATGTACATGAGCTTTCGTCACTTTAATAAAGACAAGTAATTACTTGTGCCTTTATATAAATAGGCTTGGAGTTGAGAACGTGTAAGTCAAACACGAATGAGAAACATCCAGACTTTGGCCAAACATCTGAAAACCCAAATATTTGTTTGAGAGTGATATTGAAGCACGCGATTTAACAAAATAAAGTTAATTATGTTAGTCAACTTTTGTTTTAATTCGATTACTTTTATAGTGTAGTTTGGTGGATTATTTAAAAAAAAAGGTATTTTAATATATTTACATATTTGTCTTTTGATGTGTCAATTTATAGAAACACAAGCATCGAAAAGGTAAGAGGTTTAGTTTTTTCAAGTAAAATGAAAATCGCCATCGTATACAAAATCGGTACACCCCGTCCGAAGTTTAGGCGTAACAAAAAAAAGAAGCACATACGAATTGAGATCCTCCTTTTTGAAGTCAAAATATTGGGAACTGCCATAATTAGGTCATCAATTTGATAACGATTAAGCACAATACCGCTCTACTTTCGTTCGACCTCCATAGGGAAAACCCGTAATATTACATATACGGAGATTCTACACAAGTCTCTTGGCAACTGCGCAGATTGTGTCGTCAACTATTATATTTCAGTTCAGAGCATCTATTTGTTCGACAACTCGCAAGATAAGCTAAGAACAATAGGTTTTCTGCGAAAATCGAACTGATATCATCTTTGTGTATTCAAGTTCCCGTTCTTATGTATTTGTTAAATAAATTATTCTTGCTTCTAGAAGTAGAGTCAATCAAATCAGTAGAAATGGATCCTGTTGATATTTTCAGTTATTTTTCCCAACCAACCTTATTGGTATTCAATTCTTATAATTGAATAGTTTTAAGAAATAACTTGTTAATACAGTTTACCATAAACCCATTCAGTTTATGACAAACTATACATTTCTAAGCTCTAGATTCATTTGACTTATGAGAACGAAATTTATCAGTATTCATTTCAACATATTTTATAATAATGACAACACAATAATGATTTTTTCATTCATTTTAATGAATACCAATATAGTGTCAACTTTTTGTTTTTTAAGAAACTAAAAACTATTTTCTGTCAAATTGCTCCTGACACTTGGGCTACTTGACATTAAATTATATTAATAATTTCAACTGTCCATTCATATTCGCGATTAACCATTCTTGAAGCAACCCACAGATTCAATTAGTCTCGTTTTACTGTAGCAGCTTTTATTTTCGTAGCGGCGGTTACGCAACGTAGCAGATGCTACGCGGTAGCCTGGCCTACGAATAAACTGCTATTCTTGCATTTCGCGAAATAATTTTGCAATATCAAATCACAAATCAAGGCAATTATAATGAGGACATTTTAGGATTATAGAGTTAACGGAAGGATTCGCTCGAT
Organism: Trichoplusia ni; assembly: GCF_003590095.1. Taxonomy (NCBI): domain Eukaryota; kingdom Metazoa; phylum Arthropoda; class Insecta; order Lepidoptera; family Noctuidae; genus Trichoplusia; species Trichoplusia ni. Next base: position 6,818,955 of record NC_039491.1, read on the forward strand.
TGACATTTCCGGAAGCTAACTAGTTGCAATTGTTTATTATTTCGAAAAGATATTGCATTATTTCGTAAATGGTGGAACTGACAGGTGAACAAAACATATTCATTTATTTAAATCTTCGGTATTTTATGATAATAGATGATTTATTATTTAGGAAAATTGCAAGCCAAGCACTATGTATGCATTTGCACCTAATTCTATAACTTAGTTTTTAAGTTTTACTCTTAATTCCTGCATTTAGACTTCAGATAAGGTTAAGAGATTAACAGAAAGACAGTTGAGTAAATATACTTTTTAATCACTGAACTCGGTTTTAGCATCTTGTGTTTTTGTGTATGGAAATTGTAACAAAAGACTGTTGAGATGGGAGTGAGCGGCGCCGGAGCGAACAACGGAAACCCGGTTTTTCCATTCGATGCCCAGCGGTCTTATCATTCGCCTTCACTCTTGCATTTTTAAATAGCTACCGTGCCAATACTTGTTTCTTGGGGAATGGTCAATTTTCGTCTATTTTCTTGAATGACTTGGAAACTATTTATTTTAAAATTACAAAAAAATACATTTAAGATCTTCTCAACAAGGCCTTTCATTTGATATACCACACGATGCAGTTTACAGTTTTTTTTTTTTTAAGTTTCCCCTCCCCCCCAAAAATGACCCCCCATATACAGATTTCATCTGGTCACGTCACACCTCTGTGTTTGGGTCACAGGAATTGATATGTGCACTAAATTTCAACTTAATCGGTCTAATAGATTCGGAGATAATTGACTGTAAGCGACGGACGGACAGACACACGAGTGATCCTATAAGGATTCCGTTTTTCTATTCAGACGTACGGAACCCTAAAAAAGGCCTAAACGCTTGAAATATAAAAATATAATATACAGTATTTATTAAAAAATCTGTCTTATCGAACTCAATTTATTTAGTTTTAACATAGTTTGCCTGTGTAAGCACTGAAAACTAATAAATCATAAGTAATAGGTGGGTCTTAAATTTAAGTTTTGTTAGATTAGGGACATTTCAAATTCAGGTTAATATTTGATGATCACGTAATTTTTTTCAACTCTGTCTAGTCTCTAATAGGGAATTCATTGAATATCCTACAGCTTTAACAAAAGTACCTACCTCGTGTATGAAATCATCTGATTTGTCAAACTAAGTGATAGACAAGAGACAGCGTTGCTTTAGATTTCACTAAGTGTTCGTTCCCCTATACCATTTTGTTTCAAAATAAATTAGAATACTTTCTTATTCTTGTGAAATCTCTGTAGGTAACAAAAAAATACGAAACCGTGACTTTGTGAAAGCTATTTGCGTCGAGGCATATACGAATATCAGATACCTTCAGATTTTTGCTCATCGCATGCACGTATATCATGAATATCATGATTGATGATGACACGCCATTCTGAAATACGATGTAAATTAGCTTCGACTCCATCAGGCTGCGAGCTCTCGCCGCCATATTCCTGATAAGTACGTAAACATTATCAGCTTATCCCGATGAAGTGGGAGATCATATCCTCGTGAAACCTTATTTATTTTCCTTGCCAATTCCCATTCCACCGCTATCTAATTTTATTGACTATTGTTCCTGTTATTTATGATTCGGTGAATTGGGTTTTGATCAGACAAAGGCTGGAGCCGCCCCCTATCTCTCGTAATTGTACTAATAAATCAGATAGATTTTCTTTTGTTACCATATTGGTATTTAATCGAACTTGTGGAAAGGTTTCGCCTTATACATGAGTATACATGTATTTGCATGTTATGAATACCAATGCAAGCATTTATTTGCCAACTGTTAAGATAACAACTACAATACACTTTGTTGATCAACTTGAAGACGAGTTTAATGAATAAAACAAATGTTTAAAAACAAATATTTGTTGATAGATACATTAATAAGCTTTATTTAGAAATAAATGCGTAGGATAGCTGTTTGCTAATCAAATAACTGAATGTTTAAACTTACTCAATATTTCAAGTTTAGACGTATTACTTGAACTTAAATACAAACAAGATCTCACCGTACTAATATATCTGTAGCTACATTGAAAGGACAATATTAGTCACACATATTTGTTTTTGAGTTTCAATAAAACTTTAAGATACTAACAATTTATATTGGATTCAAATAAAACTCTGTAAAAGTATATTTTTTTTGTATTAACATTTCCAATTCCAATTAAAGCACAATGTTAATTCGTTTTTATTTCAACATTAGGGATAAATAAGCCATTCATGAATTCAGGAAAATTACAACCTTAAAAGTGTCACACCTACTTAAATGCTATAAAAAGAAGTCAAGATGATTATGCTGAAGCTTTAATAAAGAGTTAAACAAGGTACAAAAACAAAAAAGGTCTAATTCGCTTCACCTCTCATAGAGGTAAAAAATTAAATAAATAAACAATGTAGATACGAATGGCAGGAAAGCAGGACAAAAGCACTTGTTTATTTTAAATCCGTTTTATTTATTTCCTTGGAAATTCTTCTTGTTTTCCTAATTAGTTTATCTTAACCTTTCTTTATTCCATCCTTATAATTCCTTTGTATTGTTATGATCGTTATGTTGGTACTCGCGTTAACAGCGTCTTAAACGGTGCCGCGCAATTAGATTCCTGAAGCTTAATGATCTTAAGAGCGCATTTTCCGTGGCGGGTGGCGAGATAAGTATTGGAACGTTTATGAGAATATCTATATTCTTGAGCGTCTTCAGTAGATTGGACACGGGTTGCAATGTTCCTAATGATATTGGGATGCAGATAGTTTTACATTATAATTTAAATATGTAATAAGACTGTTGAAGGTCAGAAGTATTAGACTAAAAATAGTTTTCATAATGAAAATGAAACCTATTAGAAACATCTATATTCGAAATTTTGTATACATACTGGGTAGGTCTGATAATAGAACAACCCCTAAGTGATAAGGGTTGCTCACACTAAAAAAATATATATTATTTTTTGGTCAATTTTTTTTTGTTTGTACTTTTTTATAATGTGGCATTAAAAAATACATACAACTAGAAATAATTAATTAGGCAAAACAACGTTTGCTGGGTCAGCTAGTATTCAATAAGTATGATTAAAACAAAAAGACACTTATAATAATAACAGCATACAATGCTGGCTCACTACAGGTTGGCGATTAGAAAAACACTTACATGTAGCTAAATATCTATTGTATATAAAAAAACATGTTTACTGGGCCGTATAAACAATCCACATCAACAGCATAATTATCTTAAATAGCTATAGACCATCCCTTTGGTTATTCATAAATTGGTCATTCAAACAACCTGCCACGATATATAAATGATAATTTATCAGTTGTCCCAATCACTCAAGAGCAATTCAAAATCAAAGCAATCTAGAAACCAACGAAGCGATAAATTGCCAGCGAAACAGCTCCAATATTTTTAGAGAAAGCAAGATAATTTTGAATTCTCGTTTTGTCTTGATTTTCCTGTTGTAAACAGTACAATCTTGCCTTATTGGTTGTAAAAGGATCTCTAAAAGAACCTACTCGCATTTTAGAGGTTATTCAGACCGTTCACAAAGTCGTCTGTTATAAAAAGCTGAAACTTCTCATGTGATTTTTATCACTTTATAAGGCTTGCTATCATTTTACATTCTTTAATAACGTTTATTATTTTTTAAGTATGTGTGAATATTTTCGTTTGCTCAATTAAGTGATTACAATTAGAGGACTTCTAATAACATTAAGAAAATTAAGCATTCCACATTTGAAATTCTGAAAGAATGTTTGAACTTTTGAAAATGATGTTTTTTCTCACGCTTGTCTTATTACGTCCAAAAACATGGTAGGTATGAAGACAAAGAGCCACATGTAGAACCAGCACTTCAATCGTACTATCGGTACGAGGTTGACCTGACCATGATAACTAGACACGTCTGAGCGCATTCTCTGCACATTTCCATAACTAACGGATCGCAGACGCCTCTAACCTTCACTTAGTCTGATGGCTTTATAACCAAGTATCCACTTTGATACTAGATTAGGCATCTTATTGGACAATTCACGGTGTTCTAGAGCTACAAATCACCCACAAGCGTCCCCTGCGGTGAGTAAGTGGCGATTAAGGGATTATATATAATAAATTTACGTAGGAGCGTATTGTGGTGGCATAGCCTCGGAAGTGTCTTGTCGTATTGACATAGAACACACAACATGACTGTGCTTGAGTAAGTGAAAAGCATATATATGTTTAAGGCCTTATAGAAATGATATATTTCGAAAACAGGTGAACAAGCTTTTTTAAAATTAAATTTAAAAACTTGCCTAATTGAAACAATTTTTTAAATTTTAATCTCATATAAATCTAATTACTTTTACTACTTTGAAACCAAGCAAATTCAAGTACTATAATTTATACAAAACATTTTCAATAAACGATCTTAGCAGGGAATTTTTCACACATATAAAATAGTATTCGTTTTGTTATTTGATAACGAAAACCAATTAATTATCAACATATATATTTTTATTGACATTATTTCTACTCAGTAAAGTTAATTATAAAGTTTAGATAATAACTTGTTAGTCTATATAGTAATTAAAGAACTTTAGTTTATAAATACTTGTAGCCTGTCCGTTGAATAATTAAAACTTGTTTTCAGTTGGTTAGTTTGATCGTCTGCGAGGCCCAAGCTCTTCAATATTGGAAAAATAAATACAATTAATACTGAATAGGTATCTGTTCTTTGTGCCAATTATTGTTATTTACTGTCAAGTGAACTGAAGGTATATTTCTGCTAATTGGGAGGTAAATCTAAACAGAAATTTATTTCATCGTGTAGGTATAAATTTCGCTGAAGATCGTTATGCTGTAGTACATTATTTTGGCAACCTGTCACATCCTGACGTCTTCCGAATACAGCTACGGGTCCGTGGTGTATCTGCCCCTGCTTGAAGTAAGATCAAAGTAGCTTTTCAAAAACATACAAAGAGCAATATTGTTAAAAATAGTCATGCTATCTCGATAAATACGCATGAGTATATCGAGGTAAACCGTAATTAGAATTTTTCACACAAAAGCTTTGTTTAAAAGATGTCATAACACAATAACCCTCTTTAATCTATACTCTATACTAATATATAAAGCTGAAGAGTTTGTTTGTTTGAACGCGCTAATCTCAAGAACTAAGGGTTAAAATTGAAAACTTACTTTTGTGTTGTATAGACCATTCATCGAGGAACGTTTTAGGCTATATATCATCACGCTGCGACTAATAAGAGCGAAGATACAATGGAAAATGTGGAAAAAAACAGGGAAAATTATTCATCTTCGAGGGCTTCCGTTCAAAAATTCCTAACTTATATCCTGTAACCACGCGGGCGAAGTCGCGGGCAACAGCTAGTTTTTCATAAAACAGGTATTAAAACTTACACAACACTTTATTCCTAAAGTGACAAAGACCATATGAATTTTCAGTAAGGTAAGATAATAAAGTTAAAGTAGCATTTTCAAAGTTTCAGAAGTTGCATGCAGTCTTCAGTAAACCGCTTAAACAGGTGCTTAGCTAAGTGGAAATCCCAAGGAAGCTTCTTAATTTGGGTGTCATATAAGAAAAAAGAACAGGTTAAGAGTGTACAACGTTAATTAATTAATAGATTTAAGAAATTTAAATACCCATGTTTTTTTGTGGGTATTCAAATTGTATCAAAATCGGTCTAGCCGTTTTTATTTTTGTAAATTGCATTGTCATCAGGTTTGAAGCTATCCTGAAAGTTTCAGCCTGCTAGCTTATCGGAAAGTGTCTCAAAATTAGTTTACAAAAATCTAACCGTAACGACAAACAAACAAACAAGAAAGTGAGTGTATAAAAACGTGGATTTTTTTTTTATGTATGTAATGTATGGAATTCAATTATACATTTTTGAAAATTTTCATACAAGAGCAAATAACACAAAATTAAATGAGCTTGTTTATTGACGGCTAGTAAATATACAATGAATAACCGAATTACAAAACAAAATAAACACTTGTATCATTGCAGTCGTTCATACCTTAAATATGATGTCATAATATATTTCATTCACTATGGTGAAATTCAAGACCGTATCCTTGATATCGCACTAAAAGATGATATTTCAGCTGTCGACCTCATTCTGCGTAGTTTTTACTGTTCCACTCCAAACCCGAAGGTCGCAGGAAGACATTTATACCACAGTATACTTATAAAACATGATCGCTAAACCAAGTTTTATCATCTATTACGTTTCATTTGTTTCGTATGGAGTTGGAAACAAGGTTATAAACAAGGAATATTAGAATTGTATTTGTGCGTCGGATGTCGGGGATGATTTGAAAAAAACTTAAATATTGTAATATTTTTTTAAAATTTATCTCTATTAACGTTTTGTTTCTAATAAAAACTTTTATTATTTAGAAAAGATGTATTTTTCTTGAACCCAAACAAAAACATAACAAAATAAACAAGTGTATATCGGTCAGGGCATCAGGGTAAGTAGGTTTATTGCCGACATTCTGTCATCGTCATTTTACATCCCTTTATTGCATCCCACAGAACTTTGTGATACCTTTGTCCAAATTCTCAAACTTCGCTTAGATAACGAGAGAATACAGTTTGTTGAAATTATGGGGTTTGGTATTTGGAATCTGTTCGACCCGTCGGTAAACGATTTGAAGACTCTTTTAACGATTTGTCGACAATGTGTACAGACAAACAATGAACTTAAAGGTAACCGTCCTCCTGAAGATGACTCTCGTTGACAAATTCTTTAGACAATCGTTTAGATAATTATACTCTTGTTTCGGGTTTGGGTTTTGACATTACGAGAACAGGAGCAAAATATCGCGACAAGTCATAGTTTTGGCAGACGAAAAGAGTCTTGTATAGTAATTTTGTGATTCATTTTTAAAGAATGTAATGATGAATTGATCATTGAATTTATCACGATTGTTTAACAGAATTGCCTGACAAGTTTCGAACCCAACTGGAATCCCTAATCATGAGATGATGCGTTGGCTAGTCTTTTTTCCGCAAGCATGTCTTTACGCAATCCATACTTCCATACTAAAATTAAATATGTGAAAGTATCTCTGTCTGTCTGTATGTCCGCTGTTCACGGAAAAACTACGGAACTGAGTGTAATTTAATTTAATACAAAGATTGGCTAGAGCTCCAGAAAGGACTAAGGCTGCTTTTTAACTGGAAAAAGGTCTGTAAGTGTGGGTAATATGGGGTCAAAGCTTGTTGATGATTTTATTTTTTTGGTATGGACTATAGCTTTGAACATACATTGTTCATTTTTTTTAATCATTTATACATAATCATTTATTTGATTACATACCGCGGATAAGGACACTCCAGCCCTGTCTTCAGACATTTATACAATAATGGGACCAAGTGTTAAGCATCTGTCAACTGACCTCAATGGAATAGTGCTACAATAATTTGTAAGATTAGGATACATTAGCATGCCAATAACAAACGATTACGAATACTTTTTAACTCGATTATATAAAATAATTATGTCAATTTACGTTTTTCTTTCAGGGAGGCTAACTGAAAGTAAAAATATTACAATCTTACATATCGATTAAAAAACGACGAAACAGCCAATCGATTTGAATTCATCGATAATCGGAATGTGTTTGCCAAGGTCTGCTTAATCGAGAACTATTTTGATGTAATTTGGGGAGAAAGAACCCAAGACAAAGTTTGGTAAACTAATCCAATTAGAGCGGGTAGGAGACGTCTGATGCACTCACTTTGTTCCCTCCGTTCCTTTGGGACCACGTTAAACTAGACGTTTAGTGTTTGTTAACAATGAGGTTTTATTTGAACGAATTTATATTAAACATATACTTTGAAATCGTGACAGACATAAATAAGACCTCATTTGTTTACATAAAACATTCACTAATATAATTTTATAGCAGAGAGGTGTTTTCTAGCAAAGTATAAGTGACTATAGTTGGCTACAATAGGCACTTATATACTACCTGCATCTTTCCCTGAGGCCATAAGGCTTCGTTTGTCAAACGAATCCTTGAAACGAATGACCAAAAACGGTTGTACACTAAATAGACGACAATTCAAAAAAATCGTATACGGTAAAATGTTCTTTTAATAAATGGTTTTGAGGTTTGTGAATAAAAGCAGATCTTTTTTCGTTTTGTTTGTAGAAGTTGCTCCCACAAGAATGATTATTTAGTTTTAGACGAGCGTTGAATAACGCTCACATTGACAATAAACTACAATATAATTCAAGGAAATTCCAGCGAGCTTATTCTAATTAAATTATTTGAGTTTCAAAGTTACGAGTCCGGGTGGATATGCTGATAGCTGACCAAGAAATTCACTGGCGGATAACTTTGGAAGCAAACTATTCCTTTTGTTTGTATTTCGTGCCAGATACAGTTTTCATAGTAATTCTAGTACTTCTTCTTCATAGAAAATGTAAGAAATATTTAAGTACAAAAATATGTTGAGAAACTTGCTATGATTTCGATAAAACTTCGCTGGAATAAAAAGTATGTTTACAACAGAAAAAGGGTAACGCAATCAGATTTTTAAGTATCTATTGTGCCTAACACACTCTGTTGCCTCTGTGTGTTCTAACCTCAAGTTACGTGACATAAAAGGCTTGACAGGCATTATAGCTTAAGCATACTAAACACCAATTTATATAAGTTACTGAAAATATTGTCAATTTCCAAATCGGATTGTGCCTACAACTATAAAGGTATAAGTATATAAACTGAGATGTTAATCCAATATTACCATAAATTTTATAATTATGATAGGTATAAGCCAGCAAGAAAATATTAATATGAAAAATTACCTTTCAAAAAATCAAAGGCGATGGCGTAATTAAGCCCGATATTGCTCTAACATAAGCCTGTTTCAGACATTTACTCTTAATTGACTTTTTATCCACTAAAGTATGTTTTTATCTCGGCTTATAGTAATTTGGTTTTTAAATGAATATTTTAAATCTTTGAATATCCAATTATTTTGGAGATAATAATGAGATTAATTCGTTTAAACAATAATTAAGATTCATGACTTGTAATTGTGGATTTTTGTTTTTACTAAATCGTGCTTTGAAAAAAATGCTTTAAATTATTGTTTTACAAGCAAAAAATGTTTTATAGAGCATTGGTACGTGGTCTATGTTGAGTCCAATACACATGCCCCAAGGGAACTCCAGTAAGGAAAGTAAAAGTGTTTCTGCGGTGATCGTTGTCAGTTCCAAAGTTGCGGAGGTGTCAAACGTCGGCTTGTTGTTCCCAGGACAAACAAACTCCAACAAGTTCGGCAAGTTTGCTCCTGTCTGCCCCTACGACACCTCAGAATTTTAAACAAGCGCCAGGTGAACGAGGTTATTCTAAAATATTTAAGAAATAACTCGCTAAGATTTCTTGTTTCAAACTTTCCAGTTTCAAAGTATAATCCAGAACATATTTAGGAAACGGTAGATAAAAACAGAAGTTTTTATTACATGCTTATGTTTTACCGTTTATTATTTTAGTATAATACGCGAATCGAGCAAAACATTTCTGTTACATAATATATGTGTATGTTTTTTACGTTCTTATTATCTTTACAAAGCCATCGCTGTTTTGTTAGAATTACAAATACGATGAATTAAATGGCTGTTGTTGTACTTTAAAGTGGGGAACTTGAGCGTTGATATTACCAGCCTCTGATATACTAAAAGATACGTTATATTCCGAGCATTGAACGCAAAAACAAACTCGAATACGAGTGTTCTTTGTCACAGATGCGAGCCAAACAACGGTATTAAATAACGTGATATCTGTAGGGAAATGCGACGCGATAGCATCGCAACCCGTTGCCAAATTACACCCTTGTTGCGTTTTACAATAGCCACGGGGGCAGGGGAGCGGCGGACTTACCTACGAACTCCCATAAAAACAGATTATAATTGTGTGTAGGTAATTACAATTTAAATTTTCGAGTTCGGACACCGACGTTATATTAAGTTGGCGTGTTTTCATTAACGAAAGTCTAGCGAAATAATGATGCATTGCAGTTTTTCACACAAATAAAATAAGACAGTAAAAATATGAAACAGCTTTTATGAGAGAACAATTTACTCGTAAAGATAACATAGTTAAAATAAATCTTCATTACACTGAACCGGAGCGGTTCTCATATTTTCAAACGGGACAGTTTTAACGTTCTTACCGCTTGCGGTAAGCGGGTGTGCAACAAATTTTCCGAATAATAGTGTGAAGAAAAAATGTAGCCGGCAAAAACGGAATATAGGAGAGGAAAAGGGTAAAATATATGGTGCCTTAAAGTATCTCCGTTGGTAATATGAAATGTTTAATTTATAGCAGTACGTTGTTTATGTTATATCCACTCAGCGATACTTCATTTACATAGGAAAGTAGAATTATGTATTTTGTACGCCCATTTACCAAATATTTCCAGCAAGTGTATTTTATTCGTGTATTGCTAAGTCAAAGATATTCCTATATTATAATTTCTTATTCCTCTGTAGATTTGTTTGTCGAATGTTTGATGTCACAATTTCTGCCCGTACCAAAATTACCTCATTCTCTAAAATGGGAAGGTTATTATTATTGCTACATAGTACAACATATTTAGCAGTTACCAGACGCTCCTAAAACCGACTATTGGCCAGGTCAACGTTCCGGCTATTTTGGCCAACGTTCGACCCGTCCTGTCTCACCTATCATCCAGAGAGCGCAATCTAAACACAGACAGATTTAGATTCTCACTTGTTATTTCAAGTAAAACCTCATTTATTATTTTGTGCTCCTAATTAGTCACGCATAAAGGCATGAAAGAGATTTCGGGACACTACATAGCTTATTAAAACCAGTTTCGGCCAGACATCCAGTGGATAATGAGATTGTTTTAATTTGGCAAACTTGCCACGGGTTTGCGGTTTATCCTTTTAACTTGTTAATTAGATTATCTCATAAATTCGTGTGTGTACACAATTGGAAACTATTTGTTTTTACCTACTTAGATAATTGTGGGATCTTTATTTGTATAAATAGTTTTATACTAGTAAGTATTAAGATAGGATTTTACATCTTGAGTTAGGTGTTGAATGTTTTAAGTAATAATGGGTAACAATACCTAGTCTTACGAAATGTAAAGCCGTTATATTAAACAAAAACTGTTTTAAAATCCATAACTCAAAAGACAATAGCCATTGTTCATTCGTATTAAAACATAAATAAAATATAAAAAGAGCCATAAATATAATAAATTGTTCAACTTGTAAAATATGAGCGCGTAAACACATTTAGATTCATTAAACACTAATTGGAACGCACTCAACAAACATTAAACAATGACACTTGATTCTCCATAATTATTATCTGTTTTTATACACTCACTCCAGGTTTTGATGAAAAGTATTTTGGCACTAATAAATACTTCAAACTTGTTTATTTTTTAAAATAATTTTACATTTACAAGCGCTAAGAGCCAAAACAAATATTATGTAACATATTTTGAAAATAGAATACGTATTTTTATAAAAAAATAATGGTGAGCTTAGTCGATTAGATGGGACATGGCTGACAAACAGAAAATATTTAAAAATAAAATAAAATTCAAATGCCGAAATAGAGGTCTGAAAGCTTTTATTTTTTACCATCCATATTTTTGCTATATCTTTGTGATTCATACGTCAATTTGGACATATGATTTATTGGTGCTGGAACTAAATCGAATTGTATATATTTTACTAGACGTTTTTCGACTAAATTGTACTGAAAAACATAAATCATATTTTGAAGCGACTCGAACATATTTTGCGTTACTTTTTATTTCATCACTCAAATCAACTTCGTTTCGAGTTATTCACGACTCAGACTTTCTTTATTAATAGGCAATACTTATGACTATAAAAAGCATTTTAAAGTGAAAATCTTAGTATATATTTCGTCAGAATAAAAAAATAAAGTAGTAGGTTTATATTTTTAGGACTACGTACCCGAAGGGCAAAAACGGAACTCTATTAAGAAGGGTCCGCAGTCTCGCAGTCTTTCCGTCCATCCGTCTGTTGTACTACATGAAGCGTGATAACTAGACAGTTGAATTTTTTATAGATTATGTGTGTCTGTTACCGCTACAGCAAATACTCAAAACAAAGATCGAATTTAAGCAACGATTATTATTACGTTGACTGCGGGTGATATAAATTATTTGCCATCGAAACGATTTTTTATCCTTCAGCCTATTTTTATGGAATCTATGTCGTGAATCTAACTCGCACTAGACCGGTTATAAAACTTTTTTATTAAAAAAAAGCGTCTGTCAAAGGAATTTAATCCGTGTGTAGCGGGGTAACACAAACGTTTAAGTCACATACACAAAGATACCCAGGCTAATGACAAGTATTCGAGGATTATACTTCGCTTGTCCTGTACGAGAATCGATCCAGCGATATGTCTGGCTCATTTGGTCTATATGAAAAAGTGACACCATACAGTGTATGTTTATGATCGTAATTTTATTTCACAGTTTTATAGACCTACGAACCGCGACCTTGATGTTATACATTTTGTCGTAACCGTGAATTACAGCTATTACTTTACTTTCTATTACTTAGATATGAACGGTACGTAAGTATGTGAAGTAATGAAAAGATGACCTTGATAAGCGTTTTTGTTATGTAACACAAAAATATTGAAACCTTTTTTTTTTCAATGTTATTGCGCCTTTTCAGACAAGAATACTAATTGAATATACCTTTGAGGTTTAGCAGTTCGAACACATATGTTGAAATTGAAATAGAGTTTTTACATCACATCAGTCTACCTACGTCCGCAGTTATACATAAGCTTCCCCAAATGAATACAAACGTGGGCAATCTTTGTCAATGATAAATTAAAACTCAATTTTGTTTCTTACTCTATAAGACTTAGGTGTCATCTATTTTTAGAACACAAGATCATAGATTATGAATTTGGCTGCTCTACAATTTAACATTTACTATTAATAAAAATAATTTTACTTCAGAGACACCATCTGTAGCGGACTCTCAACAAGGCGTTACCTTTTATGTTATTTATAGAGCATGTGACACAGCACTTAAGACACTCTAATAAGTGTGACATTAATACCGCGTAATTGCCTCACATTGCAACTTAAAGCACTTGCTCGTACAAACACAACTTGAGTAGCTTGCAGGTAGGTATATACAAGTACATATATACATTATGAAGGGAAAGAGTATCGAGAGGTTTTCACGCGTGCAGTTTGTAGAGCCCTTGGCTCGGGGGCGCGGAGCGCATGGCCACTTTTACCGTGAGTGCAGGCTATGGCATCGAGCTGCAAAATACCACATCATGTCTAAAATGCCCGATAGGATAGACTTCCAGCATACAAATATTTATGTACCGCATAAAGTTATTGGTACCTTAATTGTTCTCCGAACATGTTTCATACGTTAAGAAACGAAAAAAAAAGAGGAGAAGAATCAAAATCAAATACTGCTAAACTTTCACTTTAAAAGATGTAAACATGTTGTTGTGAAGGCACTTACGAAATAAATTATTAAGTACAAATACAAAGCTGCTTAAAGTCAATATTTTTTCATAAAAAATATATATACATTTTACCTAAACCTTTTAAACTAAATATATCTGAAAGGAAAATTTTATCACGTGAGGCATATACGAAACTTCAATTATTGTGCATTGTGGTAAAATTCCTTGCATTGTCGGAGACGGTAGTTCGTACTGTCCGGCACACAGAGGGCTGAGTTGAGGCACACAATGGGCTCTGGGGACACGTCACGTTGTGCACGTGCCTTGACAATTGTCTGATTAGGATCTCACGCTCCGCCTTTAACCTAGCTCAATGTATTTGCTGATTGATGCACCTGAGTTCATTATTTGATTGTCAGTTCCAATTTATTTAGTACACTTTAAAGTGCTTGTAAGGATAGAGATTTTATATCTTTTTATGACGATTTATGTTATATACAGCATAATACAATGCGCGACTTGCAATGTCTTTGTAATAGTTTCGACTTAAATCGGATCGATTTTATGAGTTTCAGAGGAATGTAGCCTGTGATATTTAATTCAAAAAGTAAGTATTTTCATTCAATGACTGATTTATTAGACAGAAAGTTTATTTGTTTCTTGAATACAAAATGACTTACATATCTGCAACAGGTACATAATCAAGAAAATATATTTATTATTTTTTGGATTGTAATTAAAACGCTGTTTACTATAAATTAAATAGGTTTATTTCTAGGCTATAAGATATTTGTACGCTGGCTGAATATTATGCCCTGTGATCATGTCATTTTCCATCCTACTTTCAATGCAAAACTCAGCTTTTTTTATATTAGCTATAATACAAATATGCTGTGACATCAGTCATGTCTCACAAATACCGGAGATTTACTCGACGACTCTACAAAACCTTAATGACCGCCCGTAAGGACGGTCTAGACCCTTTCCCTAAGTATTGTAATTATATATTATGTATTCATTATTGTTATGCTATGCATAATCATAATCGTTATGCTATTGAATGGTTAAAAATGTTTTTCAAAATATCATTACTTACATTATCATTTTCATAGCGCATTTCGAAAAACGAAACTTTTCTTATAAACACTTTTTTATTTGGTAAAACAACAATATTGAATAATATGTTTCATTATGTATTTTTATTATGAAGATATAATGATACATCGAGCTGCTGGCGAATAGTTTCGAATTTGTAATAATGCAAGAACTCTACCTACATAAGAACGCAACCCTATTCTATGCCATTATAATCGGCTTCCAGCCTTCTAATAATAAACTTCATTCGCTGCTCCACTCAATATCAATACTAGTTATTGCTGTTTTTCAATCTACGTTATGTTGTAGCTTTAAAACGGGGACCTCTACGACTTTTAAATTGAGTGAGTCTTTTTCCGTCGAGCAATAAATGTAAATCACGTCATTGAATGAACTATATTGGACAGTGTGCCCATTGAATGCAGTTGGTGCATTGTAAGCACAATGCTTCGCGCTGAATTCATTCGCTATTGAATCACTTTTCGATTGTCCCCAACTTCGACGTTTTTGCATACATTTCATGAACAAACTTCCGTTTACCTGTATGTTATGAGTTAGCTTGTTAACTGGTTTTGCGGCAATTTTAAAACTTATGCTAGGTAACACAGGGTATATTGTTATATTGATAGCTAGTTGATTTTATGATCATTTAATTTACATGTTAACTGTCTATTTCACTTTTTTTTAACATAAAATGTGTTTTTCTATAATTTCATCAAATAATGAAAAAAAGGCTTTTATTATTATGCCTCACTTGCTTTGTCGAATTAAAATCATCTCAGTATTTTTACTAATACAATATGCACATAAAAGTAGGCCTACTTTTGCATATTGTATGTATAGTCGAATTAAAATACTCTTTCAGCCAATTGTTGCGTAATTTTGTTTTTCCTTAGTGTGTAACGTAAACATTCAATAATTTGTTAAAGAACAAAATATAAAAGAATTCGATTGCCCATTCTATGAAAATTGAATGAGCTAGAAAGCAATGAAATTACAGTGATCTTATTTGAATTGATAGGAAAAGTAACAAAGAAAATTACCATCAACATGGAACTATGAAATGAAACGACGGCTTTGTTGTGGTATTAGCAGATTAGCGTGAATTATTTTATATAATTTTCCGAATAATATGCATTTCATCGTATACTTATAGCCCGGTGAATGTTAATGTAAGACAATTTAATATTTAACTGTTTCAATAAATTGGTTCATTCAAAAGTACCACAATGAATCATATTTTTGTATATTTCTTGCCTCCCCTATGTATAAAGTAGCCACAAAGACATTTGTAATATTAAACCAAGAAAAACCTCATAACAAACACAATTCAAACATCATTCCGGCAAATAAGAAATAAATCTTGTCGGGGAAAGAAACTTAGTAATTCGTAGCTTCATGATTCAGGGGTGTCCGTTACATGGGCAGCTCCCGGCGGACAGCCACGGAATATTAACTCAGAATAGGATAAAAATGGCGCCAGCCGTCCTCGGCTCAGGTGACAGACGAATTTGACGTTGGTAATTTGACGCCTTTATCCGGGTCACCTTCCCAAGGAATAGAGGACACCCTGTATTAGCCAGCCGCCATGCTTTGCATAAATAAACTTCGACATTCGTTTGTCTATACCATACCTACAACAAAACGAATTCCAACACAGTCATTTCGGTGAAAGCGGCAATTTATTAAGTCAATTAGTTAGTAAGTATACCCAAAATAGTTAAATGAAAATTGTTTTATCGTGAACGATAAATATGCATTGTATGCTGCAGTAATACTTTTAAGCGCCTCAATAAATCTCTGTTTTTCATGTTCGGCATAAATGGTAAAAATTAAGTTGGTTCTCTACAGAATGAAATTGATAAATTCGCTGCTCGCAAAAACCTTTGAATGGAAAATAATTTTTCATTACAAATTCGAAATTTTAATAAGAGAATACTCGTTCATGAATGAATAAGGATGGGGAGCAATAAAAGTAATTAGAAAGAAAAGAGTGAAACTTGGCTGCAGGCCCGCATTAGGCCGACTTAGTGCCTGCCGCGCAGAAAACTTGTAGCAATTAATGTGAGGGGGTGTATCAGAGCGGTCCAATCGTATCGGACACTAACAACTTACACTTAATGTGGTTTTGGTCAACTTAAGTTAGTTGAGATGCCATTACCGTTTTGTATATTACTCACGACGAAGCGTGATTAAGGTGTAGGTCCTTCGGCATCTATCATCATTATAGTTTGAATGTTTTAATACAATTTTAGATATCAGCTCTTATTAAATCAACTGAAGGACTAGACTTAATCTTACGATACATACCCAAAATAAAGATAAAAATTTGTAAAGTAAAACTTTCTAGAAATAATTTATTCTTTGTTTTCTCTTAAAATGGGCATTATTTTTGTCACAGTAATATTTAATAGATGAAGTTTAATTGCCTGCTTTTGTTTTTCGTTTCTGAAAAACTTTAAGAATAATTTTGCTAAGCGTTGATTAACTCATGAATATGTATTTATTTTTATAAGTAATCAAAAGTAAGTGAATATCATTTTAATAATTAATAATATTTTAATTCGAGGAAAAGATGTCCATTAAATAAATTAATTACTTTTTAAGGGAGGTTAGAAATCTTTTGATTGTGGATGTAACGTAGCTGGACCTTTTGAATAAATTTGTATAAATTCTGAAAGACACGGCCTACAGATACGTATACTAATATACAACCTAATATTAATTCGAAAAAACAAACGTCTTACTATATCGTAGTATATATTAAATCGTATTTCAAAAACCTGGGGCAAAGAAAATATCCGTTAAAAAAATATACAGAATAATCACAGATGATAACTTTTCATACATATTTAAGTGAGATAATATTTCGAATCCGTAAAAATAATTTCAAGCAATTGAATATTCTGACGCAATTTTCATATTTAATGTTCGCAGTAAAAAGTAGACGTGAAAGTCTTGTTTAATTTAGCAAATATACACATTTTTTACAAATTCAATAAGCGATACCAAATGAATTAAAGACAATTTCCACATAATATTCTGTGAATTGTGTTCAATGGAACAAACTATTTCCTGAACTCAGTTCTTTTTTTATTGTGAATTACGCTATTATAACCAAGGAAAGATTATAAACGCAGGTAATACAGAATGATGTGGCGTTCAAGAAAAATAAGGGGTGACGTAAAATGTATCAAAGTCAAAGATCGAGAAGTTTTTTCGGCACATTTCATAAATTTTATTACGTACTACACGAGAGGCCTTCATCGTTTCGGATCAGCGATAATCCCATTACATTTCCAGTTTCGGCAATTTGAGTGCCGTCTTCATGGCAATAAAAAGTTATTATTGAAACCCAGGTGAGAGCGCTCTACTGGACCCCTCATCTTTAAAGTTACCGACGAATTTCGATTCGACGAGAGAAATTATTCTATTCAACAACTTGACTCGAAAAGAGCCGAGGAACTAATCAATAATGGAGCAATTAACTTAATGGCACTGATTATTTTTGAAAGGGATAAAAATAATGCTCATTTGTTTTTTACTTGGCTGTGATTTTTGTCCGTTTAGCGTATCATAAACAAGTCAACGCCGGACGTGTACATAGGAGCGTGCTGTGCTTTTACAACTATTTTCGCAGATAAGTATCGTAGCTGTCCACCCATCGCTTGATTTATGGAGCCTGCTAAATATAACCGACGTAACAAGAACTCTCCTATTTTAAACATTTTCTAGTTATTGAATGAACTCGAGAGGGGAACATCGGGATCTTGGTTGCCTGGTGGGTAGATATCGCAAGGATGGCGAGTCATCTCACGCAGTTCGGGAAAAGTAAAGAAACGTGATTTAGCTAATATAATTCTCTTTTATAATTTCGGGATGAAAAGCATGATTTGTCACATTCATGTTTCGAGAAACTACATTTCATGAAATGGTAATTTTTTTTGTTTTAATTTTGTAGTTTAGTAATGCGCTGACCCAATTTCCTGACTTCTTGATAGAATCTTTTAAATCTAATCTAGATTCGAAAACAAATTATAGCATGTTTCAGTCTTGTCTGTATATCGGAAGCATCAAATACTTTGGCAGTGAGTTTCGAAGCGATTTTTCCCCAAAAAAGTCTGATTGAATTCAACTCACAACCAAGCGTTGATGGCTTTTAGTCTACGAGACTATGCAGGGAACAGGATTACAGTGTACGTACATGCAGGCCTTTCGTCGAGTTTATTTTTCTGTCGGTTTTAGTTTTTAAGATAACAATACGAGAGATACGGCTTAAATGGAATGCGGGTACCGGTCTCTATGGCTTATTGTGATGCGTTTAACATGTCTACACTACGGATTATAACTTGTTTCAATGATTAGCTTAATTTGTACTATTTGAAAATTTTGTTTACTATTATTGCCACTCAGTGCTATACTGGAAGAACCCTGCGCCCAGCAGCGGAACGTATAAATAAGTATAGGCTGGTACTAAATTATTATCAAAAATTTATTGTTAATAGTAGGCATCGCACCGGATTTCTGTTGTCGTGTTATATTTTGTACTAGCGACCCCCTCGGCTTTGGATGGGAGCAATGGTAATATACCTACACTAGAGAATGTCTCTAACGTTAAGGATTCATCGCTGCATCGTAATGTGAAACTTTTTTTATAGCCCAGCTATTGCTGTTACCACGTTCAATTATCGTTGAGTTTTTAAAAACTGGGAAACCAAGTCATAATTTGTATTCTAAATCAAATCAAATTTTAAAGCGCCAAACAATATTAAAGTTACATGCAAATTAAATTGAATAGATGATGTAATATATTGTATTCAAAAAGCCGGTTAATACGACCGCGTCCCCACCGAACATAATTACGTTAACACATTTTAGTGGAAGTAATAGTCAAATAAAACATAAATTAAATAATGTTTGTTCTAGCTTAACCACGAAAATAGCATGATTTGCATAATTTACTGTGGCTAAAGAGTAAATTAATTTCTGTAGTCGCTGGTAAAATAAACCAGCGCAATCTGAGCCAAGTCTCTCGATGTTTTCACAAGGAAAATATCCTCAGCAACGAAAAACTTCATCTGCAACTTTTTCTTTTTCCCTTATTAGCTTCCCGCTCTTAACTAAGATTCTTCTGCTTTTTCTCAAATTTAATTTCGCATTTGTTTCAAGAAACTCAGTGTTTCATATTTTAAGTACAGTAAAGCTTTATCTTATAATAATAGTGGACTTCGTTATTCAAAGTTTGTTGTCTTTGTTCGACTAAAGTTATCGGTTTAGTTTCGAAGTGAGAAATAGTTTAGTTATTTAAAATTACAAACTGGCTCTCGGGTTTAGTAGAACATTGGGTTGCTAAGTTGGTTAGCTTACAGTTTCACTATTTTGTTTTTTAATAATTTACCGGGATATTATTAATCAGGTTTAAAGTGTTAAATAAAATGTATAAAAACCTAAAACGTTTTAAATCAGAAATATTTATGAATGATCATTAAATCCATATTACTTTATAATTATAAAGACAGTAAGAACGTATTACAATTTCAAAAGGCACGACACAAAGGATGTTCGTTTGAATACAATCAGAAACTTAAAGTCTGTGCTCGACCCTTAAAGATCCCAACTGCGGGCTCTCACCTCTTCAGGTAATATTATTACCGTTGTGGAAAAGAGACAACGCTCTACACCAAGTAACGCTGTCCTGCTCCCACAACCGTCATTATATCACTTTACGAGGTGGTAGGCTTTCTGTACTCATCAAAATTAATCTTTGAGAATTTCACCGTGTTCAAATCGTTTTGATAAACAAATAAATAAGGATTATAAGTACAGAAACCGAATAAATAGAATACATTGCGAAAATTACGCAGAAATGTTTTACTCAGGTAGAGGTACTTTAGAAATGTTTTGTATAAATGGATGGGAAAGTTGTATTGTGATGTTTTAACAAAAACATATTTTTTTCCAATATGAACATTTTGAGATAGGTGTCAAAATTGTTTTGATTTTATGCTCTATAACGTCTTTTATCGACCTTGGATTCGAATTCTAAGTTATCGATAGAGTTGATCTATATCTTTAAACCGATTTTTTTGGTGTTGTTAGAATATGTTTATAAAAAGAGTGTTGATATTTGATTGCGACACTTAAAAAGTATTGTGACTTAATGAAATCGGCGTCATACATAAAAACCTGGCCCTATTGAGGATATGTTTTTTCAAATCGGTGAAAAACATCTACATAATATGTGGTCTCGAATGTGATTGGAACTTTTGCACTAATTTTCCCTCGTTTTCTTAATGAGTTAAAACGGAATATAGTTTTGAAGTAACTAGTTAGTATATTACCCTTACGTATGTACGATTCACGAATTAACTTTATAACTTCCAAATACTTATTAAGCAAACTTCTACATGAGAATCATATAAAGTTAGATGTTCAAAACATACACGTAACATCTCAAAATGTTTCTTTAATCTAGTTTCTGCGTTCGGCATTAGTCAAGAACATAAATTATTCTTACCTTCGTTTGCTTTATTCAAGTTGTGGCAGAAGAGCCTTGATACGGATAAGTACGTACCTATTAACTTTGTGAGATGCTGAGAAATAATAAATGTATGTGCGAATATTAAAATCAAAGCTCTGCTTCGCTAATGTGCGTAAAATTACGTAGTATGAATTTACGCGTAATTTTGCTTTCAAACAGGTAATAAAGCTATCGCAAGTAAGTATACCATATATTATTCAATTGTTTTCTCATACTAGATTCTACACCATCCGAAACAATATAGCGCTTTTTACGCATATTCATTTAGTTATATAACTATAGGATATACCTGTATAGGATATGATGAAACAAACTGACACCCTGACCTTTTTTTTTGGAAGGGGGTAATCCTTATAGACACCCACTCATGTCACCTTGTTGCCGCTTCATTCTGTGACATCACGGTTTCCCAGAAGGAGGCCAATGCATCCCACGCCGCCCGGTTGTCGATCGCTGCAGCAGCGACAACCGGCAACTTGGCGACATCCACTCCACCCAGCGCAGACACAAGTTCGACGCGAGGCTCCGCAAAGACCGGAGTGACAACGTGACCTGACATCTTTCACTGCATAATTGGTAATTAATTTAAAAAAATGGTTTCACAATGAATTCCCGCCCTTAGCATATTGAGGCTTGTTTTTTATAGCTAATACTTTTTGAAACGAATTTGTTTTAAAATCTTCACTCGTTTGAAATCAATAGTGGAGATTCTCTTGTAACTTTAGCTTGGTAAAAATAAAGTTACCGATAAATAAAACTATAACACACGGTTGAATAGACACATCGATACTATTAGGTTTCCATATTTGGCATTTGGCAGCGGAACCCGGTAACGGAAACTGGCCTCTACAAACATTGTGAATTTATGGCGATAAGCAACGAAAACAACAGCATGGTTACCATTTAACCAATTATTTAGTTTCAATAGCCCTGATATACTGAAAGCAATTTTACAGAAGAAAAAACCTTATTTTGCGTATTGGGACTCAATGATCTATTAGTACTTACCAAAAGCGCATCTATATTCTAGGCTTCTCTCGTTATTTACTTTAATAACTAAGTGTTGAAAGTTGTTTTAAAGACCTTACTAAAACAATTTTGTTTCATAATAAGATCACTTTAATTTTTATCTGATGTACTGCTTCGATTTGTATCATCCTTCATCTTTGAATTCATAGTAAATAAAAACCGTTCGATTAGAGTTTGAAGGTCAGCAAAAAAAATGACCAATATAATTAGATTTTTAAGCTACAGTACTCTAATGATCTAGCAACTTTTCGGATAAACTTTAAAAATCATCAACTCCTTCCACTTTGAGTTTATTGGAAGGGAATATCCGAGTCTTGAAGCCTAGTATAGTTAAAACATTCCCTTTAAAAATACGTGCACTTTGTAAATCCGTTTGTGTTTACAGTTTTTTGTTGCTGGCTGTACCGTGAATTATACCTATCTACACTTGATATAGGATAGGGCGGAACTAGTGGCAGAGTACACCAAACAGAGATAACGAGCTCGAAATATTGGGTTGTTATTTTATTTATTTTCATGATATGACTCTTGTTAGTTCGACATTTCGTTTCGTTAGCTAACTTTATTATACATCGCGTTTAAACAGACCGCAGCAATATTTGAAATAGAACTTTTTGTGCATAGAAAAATAACTTTTTTTGAGAAGGTTATGCTTTCTGCAAAATAGAAAAGAGCTTTATCATTTAAAATGATTGATCTGACCGAGAATTTTATGGAACGACCAAACTTTTCTTTTTCGGAATGCGGTTGGCTGTTATCTAAATTCGGAATACCATTTATCAGAAAAAAAAACCATAATAGTTCTTGATAGGATAGGAGGGAAAACAACTATCCTAGGTGGGAAGGATTGGGTCATAGGTATTGTCTGTAAACTCCGGTTAATACACAGTTTGATCCAAGCTCAACCCCACCTTCATTTTCCTACTTTAAATTATCACTTAACACAAAAAAGTTAAACTATTCCGTTCAGTAAACAACCGAGCCTGGAAATAAATGTAAGAAAATAGTTGTTATAAATGATGTTTACGTAAAACAGCATCTTTTAAATTGTTCACTGATCCAATCGTAGAAGCAATGTATACTTATCAATATTTATCCTGTCGCAGGAAAGGACGTAGCGATGCAATTCAAAAGCACTGAATGTACGTTTACTGATCGCATAAAGGTTGTACGCCGCGGAGGATATCAAAAACACACTGGCGTAAAGGAACTCACAACAGCCGTTTATTTAAAAGTTTGGCTTTAAATTTCCAATTATAAGGCCATCTAATAAACATGTCTAAGTGATACAGTAAAACAAAGTAACGACATCACTCAGCGACACAATTACCATTAGCGTCGGTTTTATTGTGACAACTTAAATCACGTGGCACCCTCGTCTTGCGCTGTTCTAATTTCCAGTTAAACTCAAGTGGCCAAAACAGGAAACATTCCGCTAATGATGATTTTAAAAACGTTGTATAAAACAAGGGAAATGCAGAATACGCCTCGTTACAGTCTACTGCCTCTCGTAGCGGGTAACAGTTCAAATAAAACGAAATGAAATCGCACACACGAAGCCGGCAGGGAATCTACCGCCCTATAAAAGCTACCTATATTTATTATGTTTCGTATTGCCACTATTATAAGACTACGATGGCAATACATGTCGAGCTATATATTACTGGATAGGCGATCGATTTAGAATTTACTATGGACTTTTATTAAATTTAATTTTGTTCTATTTTGAAACGTTGGACTGGTCGGTCTAAAGCTTCTGGGATAAAGTTCTTTGTTGCGATGCTTTGGAGTTTCGTTTTAACGTCACTAACAGGACAGAGCCTTCGGTAATAAGGTGTCCGATTGTACATAAATAGAATTGGCTTTGTCTGCAGAAAAAGACTCGTTGGTAGACACGTAAGTTTTCCTTGTGCAATAAAATTCCTATATATTTTTGGACTTGACGCTGTCGATGGTGTTATGGTTAGACGCCGCTCCGTAAGAAGTTATTCACCGTCATTAGGCCTGATACTGAAGAATATTTTGTAATATAAGTTCTGAATTTGTCTTAATTAACGGTTGTTAGTTTTCTCAGAACATTAATTTACTGGTACGTATTCCGGGGAGTACGCTACGCAGACTATTTAATTACGTTGAAGTTGAATATGTGTTTATTTTACATTGTACCTAGAATTAAACGGGGCTAGATACTAATTTAACGTTGCGTATTTTGATAGCTCGACTAGATAGGAGATAAAATTAGGTACTATACTTAGAATTATTAGAAACCGAATACAGGTAACAAGCAAATTTTCGATGACGGGATCTATCTTAAGCTTTGATATGTATTATATTGTTACTGGGTTGGTGGTCTAGCAAAATCCGGGTTCTCTTTTCAACTGTGGGAGTGGTGACCAAAATAACAAGTTACAAATACGATACGTTGCCCGCAAAGCACAGCATTTCAACCCCTTTTCGATACGTTTAGTAAGGTTGGTATTGCAACCCCTTGTATAATCGTTTTTTTTTCAGTTTCGACCTACACCCTCACGTAAAACCCATTTCACTTCGGCACATTTCAGAAGGGCGACTTCGAATGACTTAAATATTTCGGCGGGGTCGTCAAGGCGCTCTGAAGTGCCACTTCGTTGATCTGCCGGACAATTAGTTGTCTAGACATCGTTAAAAGTCCCATTGTTTTGTTTTGTGCAAGTGTTTCGTCAATTAAAGTCCATTCTTTTTAAATACTTTCAATTATCTTTGATAGGAGGGTAGTTAGACGGTTTTTGTTAAGTCTTACTGTAATTTTCATTGTTTTTTTTTGGTGATTAAGTTTCTATTGAAGTATAGTAGAAGGAGATAAGTACAGTAGATTTTTTATTACAACTTTATTTACTATGCTAATATACCAAAATACATAATACCACACCTCACAGCAACTAAAGGTATTAATTTTTAGAAAAAAAGAAAACATATTGTGATTATATAAGAATAAAACATTCCAAAACAGATATGACAAACTCGAAGATAATCTTAGCAATGTAAACACACAACTGCCGGTACTTACGTAGATAAACTTGACGTAAGCTAAACGAGTCCCCTCTAATTGAACTCAACAACGGTTAATTACTAACGTACCTACGCCTTCGGACCATCTTCCAAACTATACACAGTAACACACAAAGCTTCACTGTTAAACAACATTCGACTTGAAACGAGTTTAGCATTCAAACTGCTCAAGTTAAACCAATTTAATCGAACTTATTTTAGATCTAGATTGTATTGAGAACTCGCAAGGTCGTAAAACTTTGTGTGACCATTTGAAAATCTTTTATTTTTTGTTTACTTAGTATGTAAGTTTATACAATCAAAGTTCTGGTTGACGTCTGATGTGAGTTGAAGATGCAATCTGTGTCTCCTAACTGTTTTTTTAAAGGACTGCACGGATAGCCTTGTGGTTGAGGTCACCACGTCAAACCCACTGTGCATGTCAAGGATCAAGTTCCTTAATGTGAGAGGTTTTTTTTTAAGAAAAATGGAAAAAATAAAGATATTTTTATTAAATTCACATCTGAGTTTTCATTTTTTTTTTGTTAATTATTGCTTGACTTTAATCAATAATAAACCCAAACTTATATTCATAATCAAATAATATACGACCATAGATATAATAGTTGTTTGGTTTATATATTATTAAAACATATTGTCCGTCAGAACAGCATTGTTGTAGAAGAATTTAAATCATTCCAACAAAGCAAACTGTCCTTGCACATCGGAAGTATTCGAGACTCAGCCACTATGAAATGGAATGCATTGTATTTACTCAAGTTTATTCGATATTTAAATGACGTTCTTTGTAAAGGATTTTCCTCTATATTGTAGGTAGTTGTTATTGGTTATACTTCATACTTTTGAACCACTTTTTTACTGGTAGAGGTTTTTTTACCAAACTATTAAGAAAATTGTTTTTTTTTTTTTAATCGATTCTATACATGTATTATATAAATATGCAATGTAAAATGTAAAAAAAATCGATTAAATTTTGATAGCATAAAGAAACATACATGCTTTTCCTTCTTTATTCTTAATCGCTCCCCCCATCTTACCCCAAGGGTAAACGCAGAATGATAATACAAAGGTTCTGCTGTCTGTCTATCTAGCCCCCTGTTGGTCTGTACGACTGTCACCGTAACCCGTAATAATAATACTGTTAAAATTTGAACAATTGAAAAAAATTTGATCGAGGTTCTGACTACTATTCTTAACGTCGTTACTATTAATACTATTACGTCGTACTTATTGTCGTAACGCTATTACTTAACGTCGCGATTTCGACTTGCTCATGATCGGTTTTTATGGGCAGTCGTGTAATTAACTCCCTACATAATGTCTTAAAAATACACTCTTTTATTTAGTAGCAAGTTCCTGACGTAAACTGAATATTTTTGGTGTTCAATTTTACCGTTATGTAACATTATTTTCTTATAAAATGAACATACAATTTTCAAAAGCTAAACTGCTTTTACTTAATGAAAGACGTGTTCTTTTAAACTTTTTTGGATCGATAGCACGTTATATTAAGTGGAACGTGTGTCTAGAAGTACGTAGTTCGAGTGAAAGGAGGCCACCAAGTTTTAACAAGGTACCTGCAATGTACTGAAACAGGAAAGCTGCGCAACAAGAAGGCTAAATCACTAAGCCCACTTCCAATTTAACTGAAATGTAACGTACATGTTTGGATTGGAAAAAAATACCATGATCTAATCTATACTAATATATAAAGCTGAAGAGTTTGTTTGTTTGTTTGAACGCGCTAATCTCAGGAACTGAAAAATTGTTGGATTGTTTTGTATTAAATATACCATTCATCGA
Source organism: Trichoplusia ni (assembly GCF_003590095.1). Classification (NCBI taxonomy): domain Eukaryota; kingdom Metazoa; phylum Arthropoda; class Insecta; order Lepidoptera; family Noctuidae; genus Trichoplusia; species Trichoplusia ni. The sequence goes on from NC_039491.1 coordinate 6,845,975, forward strand.
AGAAGGCTATATATCATCACGTTGCGAGTAACAGGAGCGAAGATACAATGGAAAATATGAAAAAATAGGGCAGGTATAAATCATAACTTATATCTTCTAACCACGCGGATGAAGTCGCGGGCAACAGCTAGTATTCTATAATCTTACTAGATGAAGGTGTGTGAGGAAAGATTTAATAAATATTGGTCGCTTTTTCTCTGACCATGTAGCCCGGTCGACGTATTTCAGGAGACTGCTTCCTGAATGGACAAATAATAAATAAATGCGGACAATATCACATACATTGTTCTAAACCCAAAGTAAGTTGCTAAAGCACTTGTGCTATGGAATTCATATACAACGAAGGTACCACAAACACCCAGACCCGAGACAATGTAGAAATGTGAATTTTTACATTGACCCGACCGGTGAACGAAACCGGGACCTCAGAGCTAGCGACACCTTGAAACCGGTAAGTACGCCACTCGACCACGGAGGTCGGTTATGGATCAATCTATGCCATGAGTCAAAAGCTATTTAAGTCTATTCACAAAGTTAATTATAGGACATTACAATGCTCCAAAGATTTAACCAGATGTCATAAAATTTAACATATCGATCGCACATTGACTCTTTAGTACAGTACTTACCCATTACTAAGTCCCTTTACCATGTCTGGTAAAGATAGATCAACTCCAAAAAGTTTTTGTCTCTATGATCAAAAGGATTCAGATCAACGGTTAAACTTCATAATGTTTTATGACAAGTTAATGAGGTTGATTAAGATAGTAAATCTAATTCCCAAAGGATTTCTTTGAAGTCGGCGTAAGATCCAAGGATCTTGACTAAGCACATGTCGAATAAATTAGTGGGAGTATTAAAAGCAAGTCTCAAACAGGTCTACGTGCAAGCCTTTATAATAATTTTGTCATCACCTTGGATCTCCGACGGCGCGGATAATCAAGTTTGGAAACTTGAAATTAGTTGGGTCATAATCTCACATCCCACATTATATGAGCCAGGAAGCAAACTGAACTCGTAACTCCTTCCAGCCTCGTTGGCTACTCGACAAATATTTCGGAACAGCATTGTTAACTAATTGGAGCGAACTTTGTTATTGAAAATGTAAATTTTGTTCCACAATTTAGAATCGAGTAAGTATTTAAAGGAATCCAGTTAATGTGTAAAGAATATGAGATGAGTTCTTGGTTCTGTACACATTTTGCCGACTTTATTACATCAAAGTTTAATGGAAATGAAAAAGCGGATGTATAGGGGGATTAAGTTCTTCAGTTCGTGCTGCCGCCGTCCTTATAATCGAGAAAACGAGATTCAATAAGAATTTATTTTTAAAATATGTTTGCTTATTATAAATCTCCGTAGTGTTGTAACAAGGATATTAAAAATACCTAATTTATTATAAGAAGGAAGGTCTCTACAAGTGGATCAAAACTTTGACATGGAATATTAATACATAATCTTTACTTGTTTTGAATTTTTTATGAAGTTTTTCAAGTAATCTGCTTTGTATGCAAACCAGAAAAGAGTTAAGAAAGTGGATGTTAATATAGATCTTTGCTATTGCATATATTCTTTTGTCTTTCGGGTTTTTGGATGCTGATCGACACAGCAATGTTCAGGTCACCTGTTCAATTTTAAATGTTAAGTAATCTAGGGAACAAAATAACGTAAATTTTTCAAATGTGAATTTCTTTTTTAGTTATGAGTATATTATCTTATGGTTATACCTACACCAGTACATTTACGTGTAACTGAAAATAATGTTCGCTCTCCGAACTGTTCTAGTATATCACCATTCTACGAACCGAACTTCTCTTCGAACGTTTGCACAAGCGCGGGCGTTGTACTGCATCATTACTATGAAATAATAAGGACTGTTACAGGTAAATGTTTCATTACTGTGAGTTTTTTGCTGAACAGAACTCCGAGCATACGCACGAACAAATTTATGTTTTAGCGTTTAGCTTACTGAATAGTAAAAACACTAGTATTTTCTAAAGTACGTCAATGTCTACGTTGGCTCCAATCTTCGTAAAGATATTTTCATGATATCCTAAATTTTGACAAAATGTTTCGTATAACTTGGACCAAACTTAAACGTAATACAAACTTATGTATACGCTTAGTTTCCTATAATAATAGTGGTCACTACCAAACAACTAGTTAACAAGACTTTCAGAACAGGTTTAAGTACTATCTGGTGTATATATTTACTTTGAACACAAAACTTTGCTGCATAGCACGATGGTGTCCAAATTTGGAGCAAATTCTGGTTTATTTTAGTTGCACTAAGATAAGATATTATATTCCTGAGAAGTGGAATTCGAAGTTAAAGTGTTAGGTGTTTAAACTAATCCCAATATTTCTTTAATGCTACAACTGTCCATGTAAATAAACATCAACTATTTTTGTTAAATAATCTGATTTTTCAAGGCTTATTATTACTTTGAAGAGAAGGCAATCATAAAAATATTACTTCAACTTAAAAATGTACTTTGAGGAACATGCTTTTGACGTTCAATTCTAAAATCTAGTGTCGTTTTCTGGATAATTTTAGTATTTTGAATAAAAATCTATTAGATACAAAATTAGGGTTCACTACACAATGATTCTAAAACATCAAGGACCAATACAAATTTTTACAAGATATAAACCCACGACAGATGAAGCACAACAATCCTTCTTGACAATTGAGTTTCTGTTTCCCAAAAACTAATTTACCTTCTATTGTTCGTCCATATTTACGGAGTTATTACATTTGCCTTGATCAGATATTAAATTGCCTTCTCGAGAGGAACGACCCTTCCTTTTATAAGATTTACCAACACATGGTGGAAGCATTATCTATACGCGTACAAACAATTTTAATAAAATGTCATATGTACGTAAGTCTTACATTATTGTATCCTCCCTGTCTTTTGTTTCAAAGTAAAACTTAATTTGTGACACGAAATATTAATGAAGATTCGCTTCGGAGAAATATTAACCTTTAATTGCGCCTTAGTTATTTAGGTAGCCTTGCTTTCCATTTAATTAATTAGCATTTATTAAGCACCATCGTTTTTTATGTTGTTTTAACTGATATAAAAAGGATAAATACTGGTTTCGTAAAAGTAAACTTCACATTGCTAGAGTCGTTTTCAAAAGAAGCAGTTACCCCCATCCTCAAAAATCGTGTACCCTAGGGTATATTAAGTTTTCTAGTCCACAGCATTTTTGAATAGGAAAAGTTTAAAATTACAAACATAAGAATGTCACATACTGCATAATATAATTGTAATATATTATATATCTGTAGTGACCAGACAAACATTGGCATTTCGATCCCAATGCAAGGATACAGACTCTCGCATTTGTTTGACGGTGTTCGTGTATTTTTAATGGAAGCGCTTTCTGAACGCTCTCCAAGGAATATTGCAATAACCTTTATGCCTCACCAGGGCAAAATTTCCTTACTTTCAGATGCTTTGGCCATGCTCATAGGAATCAAAATAGCATCATAATAATATTATCCGACGTGATTTTTACAAGGGTATAATTCAGTTCAATGTTTTTTGTCTTATCTAAGGAATATTTTGTTGTTTTGTTTCATTATTAATCTATCCTTTCCTATCTATTTTTTCAATATAATTGCGGTTAGTTTACTACCTTATTTATTGACTCCGAAGATCACCGAAATCACTTACAATAATTGAACAACCATTTATAAAGTTATTATTGTTTTCACTTCTTTGTCAACATACAAATTACTCGCTAAATAACTTAAATTTAAAACTTAATCCCCAACATGATTGTCACGTCAAATGACCATCCCTGTTCTCCAAATTAATTGGTGCACGTCGAAGTTGAAAAGATTATAATTAGGTCGTTCGTTACTGAATAAAACTTAATGCATGTCAAGTTAAAATACACGTGAATAAATACGTAATTACTCGGTCGTGCAACGAATGCCTATAATTGAAATTATCGGGGCCCACTCCACCGGGTGCGGTTTAGGGAGGGGACAACCAAACCGACAGGATAATCCGGCTAAACTTTGACGTTATCTTTGTCTGCGACAGATATTATAACAAGCGAAACATTGAAATCAACGAAATTATTACACAGATAGCTTCTGAGCTGTCTTTGGTCTCCCGAGGACGGGCCATTGTTTTTGTCATTTGGTAAATCTATGAAAATAGTAGCTGCCTTTGTTTAAAATCCATTTAGTTTCGAATTTGAAAATAATGAGAGAATAATTTATGTTATTCATCATTGGGTACATAGGTATTTTGTTTCGTCCCAACTCTTTCGAAGGTTCCACTGCGGGAACCGAATTGAACCTTTTGTAAAACATGACGAGGCATTCCTAAACAACGGTATAAATTTTATACAAAAGCATTGACAGTAAAAAGATCATTTCCATACCCCAAAAAAACAAAAGGTTCTCTGCTTCGCTACCTCGAATCGTTTTCTAAATGTATTCATCGATTTTCGCGGAAACGTTCTGCCTTTTGGTCGGACACGTGACTCTTTTGTACGGAGATGCACCTTTTATTTATGTGATCCGGGATTAAGTAGGTGCTTTATTTTTGTGGTGACAGATATCACTTGGTTGGCACGTGTCAGCTTACAGACAAATGAAGCCAGTTTGTTTTTTTATTCCTGGTTTTTAGTTGAATACATGCAAAATCAAAGTTATGCCGTGTATTATACTCGCACAATCCTGATGTGTTTATGAGATTTGTAGTCATAAGGTGTAAAAATATTCCGCTAGCGTCTCTGTGATGAAATGGATTTTGTAAGATAAGATTTATATTCTGAGGTGCAGTAAAGAGAATGGTGTGTATCGCGGTAGTAATTCCTGTGTAAAATTATAGCTTGTGGCTTTATAGACCTAAGGGCATAAGTAATAAAGTTCTTTATTAAACAGATTTATATAAATAAGCAGGAAAATAACCAAGGTGTGTGCATAAAAAATATATATTCTAAAAGTATCTGTATTAAAATAAAATAAAGATACAAGAGTAATTAACATAATTAATCTCTTTATAAGTCAATCATCATTAATGTTTATTGTGCACTCATGCCATAATACAATGGAGTTCAATCCGACGTCGGAAGCTGCGGCTGATTTTATGACGGCTTTAATTTTAAAATGATTGCATTTCGAACACTAAAGAGTGATTCGCGGCGGGCGTGTGACATTGATTTATATGTTTCGAGGCGCATCAAACTGTTGGCACGTGTAGTTCACTAACGACGATAATTATTATGAAAAGCTCGCGCCGCACTCACGTTAGCGGAGGTACCGCCGTACCGTCTCGTTGCGTCAAAGGGGAAACTTTACTAATTAGCAAATAAAGCAAATTGAAGTCGCGTTCGCCAAAACGTGGGAGTTCACATCCTCGCGTAATGTATTTCGTGTTGTATCATTGAATGTGCAACTTCCTCACATTAGTGTTTGATATGAGTGCTATTCATTGGTTTCAATAAAAGTGAGGACTATTCAGACTGCAATGTATGAATGCTGCAATGTTGTACTCGCAAAGTATAAATGTTACATTCAGTTTTGAGATTCACGGGAGAATTGACTTATTCAAAACGTCCTTTATTAACGAAAGAAATTGTTAATAGATTCGCATTGTTATGAGTCTCGTCGCCGGTAAAAGAAAATTGTTTGTTCGTCAAGGGGACACTTAACAAACAGATTTCTTTTCACAAAGTTTTGTGAGACCTTTTTCTTAATTGAAAAAATATCTTTAATATTTAAATAAGTTGCTGGTACCGTCGGAGTAGGTATTACTTGATTCGGGTATAAACATAACGTTTTAGTGACTGAATTTACAAAGTGCTGCTCTGTAGTGGCATTAATTACTGAAGCAGGTATGTTTAGGTTACACCCTAAGGGAAAAACGGAATCCTATTACAGAGACACTGCCGTCTGCCTGTCAATCACCATGACTGGCGGACAGTCAAATGGACAGCTGTACCTCATAAACTGTGATAGCTTAACAATTAAAAGTTTCTCAGATGATGAATTTCTATTGCCGCTATAAGAGAAAATAAAATCTAACTTAATAAAAGACATAAGGGTCACATTTTTCATATATGTATAACATTTCCTTTATAATCAGTCTCTCTTTAGTCTTAGTATTTTCTATTATTAAAAGTCACCTTTTAATTCAACACACGTTTACGTGAAGGGTCGAAATATTTTATCTTCAATAAATAGGTGCAACTTGAGACTGATATTCGTTAGAATGTCTAAGCATAATAGAACATCTTTAAAACAGTCTGAACATATAAAAGGTAAGTTATATTTTCATTGAAAATGCTACACAACTATAATCCCATTTGCCCCACCTAAAGCAGGTTGTATTTGCCCCATAGACTCCCGTGAGGCAATATAGGATGACATTATTAAAGACGTGCCAACACAATGTATGAAGCTTTCTAATACTTTATGGCATCGTAAATATTGCTACATAGTATCAACATCCCATAGAAACTTGCCACTTTGTAACATAGAAGATATTTCTTAAGTAGGTATGCAAATTTATTTGTTGATATAGACGTTGGAACGATTCGACGTAATAACAACTCTAAATTAATACATATAGGTTTTAAAGTACGTTGATCAAACAGAAACGTGCCCAAGGAGGTTTTATTCGTTTAAAACTAAATAAATTTATCATGATATTTCAATACACAGGTCTAACAATCCCCTTGAGTGCTCGTTAGTAAATCAATTTATTGTAATATCACGCTGTAGACATTTCAATTCAAGTCTGAACTTGTAATCTTCAATCGTGAATACACTTTTAGAAGATGTCTGCGTGAGATAGGTACGTGACGCCTCTGTATTTTTGTAGGTCTGGAGAAGGTTAATATTTTCTTCATACATCATTTTGATAGGGTAGGGTTAACGTTTTGCAATGAATTGCCAGCTGAGCTTGATTTTGGTCCAATTTACTCTATTCATGGATTTGAGGATTTTACACAAAGTTTAAAAAATGTTGAAAACTTTAATTTATGTCACAGTTTGCATGATTGTTTACTTTTATCACAGCTAAATTAAAAGAATATTTTTTTCTCAAAATACTAACTTTCCTGAGCCATTTGTTTAGACCACCAATTGGCATTAACATAAAATGAATTTATAGCAAATGCTTACAATAGTAGTCAATTTTTCAATAAATTTTCGAATAGACTTCACACACAGAATATCGATTCTTCAAAATATAAATATCGATAAAGTTAATCTTCACTCACACGAGTGCGACAAGACCCGCTATTAATGTAAATCTAAATTGAATCCGGATTCTATTCTGTCTTTGAACCCTCATCTGTTTCTGACAAGAGCTATTTTTTCATGACACGTAAATATAGACTTTACGTTTCTATGTACATATGTATATGTTTTGATATTACTAAATATAGTTTCATCAGAGCCTTAGCACGTTCAAAATGATATCTTAAATATATTATTGCTTCCACAATTGGCAATAAGAGATTTACCACTTTTCTAAGTAATACTATTATAATTGTGGAAATGTGATGGCGTAGCAACATTGTATGACTTCTGCGACTGCGTAGGCCCCGTAGCTCCGCTGATAATCTCAAACAAAAAAAATAATTTTAATTATTCTTGTAGGTACCTTAAATTCCAAACACAGCTTTAGAATGAACTTAAAACGGTACACGATAACATTAGTAAGTTTTAATTCCATGTGAGTACATAAGTTGGAAGCAGTGTTTAACTATAATTCGCGCAAGTTTGTTGGAGCGTGTACAATCGGTGCGCGGGCACTTGGGGCTGCGGGCGTCCGGCGCTCTCGGGTCCGTCATAATCCGAAGCTTAGGATCCTCAATATTCTTCCACAACATCATCGGCTAATCAATGTTTAAGCATTTAGGTGATAATGACCTACTTTTTTTATGAATACAATTGAGGTGTATAGGTAACTAAGTTGGCAAAAGCCTAGGATGATGATGAGCTGCCTCCTTGGTAAAGTTAGAGATAAAATTGAATTTTTAAAGAGTCAGATGTAAATAAGACAGGAATTTCCTGATATCTCACTATGTAAACAAACTTTACCCCCCAAAAACAGCTCGTTTCGATGATAACAAAACATCTTCATATAAGAATATGTCGATACAAATATGATCGATAGTTTCTGGGAAAATGGAAAAATACTTCCCGTCCCGGTATACTTTGTAATCGGATAAGTGATAACAATATTTTCCAAACACCCACAAAAACATATCATTAGATTAATGTGGGATAGAAATTTCATAACATTATTAAAGCATAAAGTAAACGTGGGTCGTTTTTTCTTGTTTAGTTGTGACAATCTTCTAATGAAACCATTTAATAAAATAGAGTTATTCGGTACTTCACACACAAGTAAAAAACGATTCCTGCATGACACATTCATTAAGACATTTAGACTCAATAAATCAGTCGTTTCACAAATACTTGTCCTACACGGGTATCGAGCCCACGACATGACGTGTACAGTCATTTCAGTCTTCTCGTTCTCTTGGAGTTTCATACTGTCGTACATGGGCACTAGACTGGCGCTCCCTTATGCAATGGACCTAAATTTATCAGACCTCTGTATTCTATGTTTGATATATTTTTTACGCATACGTACACAATGAAAGGTGTAGTTTTTATCTAGCTTGTTTATTCAATCTACATCGATCTTAGTCTAAAAGTCTGAGAGTAATTCTTCTTACTAATAAGTAATTCTACTTATTAATATATTTACAGATAAAACTTTTATTTTACTTTATAAGCTTCCGGGTTCAACATGTTTATTTTTAAATACATTTCGAAGTTATAACAGAATCCTTATTTGAGAGAACAATGAAAGTCAGTCGGCCGTCAAAGTTATTCCCTTATTAACTTATTCTCTAATAAGTTAAGTTTGATGTACTTTTATAGTCCTTCGGCTAAGTTTAAAGCCGTGAAGTTACAAAACATAATTAGAATATAAGCGCCACGAAAGTAAAGATATCTTCTTAAACACTTCCAGATTAAAACATTAAGAGGCTGGTGTTAGAGAGAACAATATTCGTAAAATTCAGTTCCAACATCAATGTAATTAACAACATGGCCTATAAGATTAAATACATTTTTAGAAAAAGGTTTTTGAATCTTCAATAACGATGTATGGACATATTTTCTTCTTCACTCGTGACAACAAAAAAAAGATTTCTCCATAATTGACATGAATGTTAATGACATTTAATTTAATTAAAACCTTCTTTGTTAGAAGTTTACTTTAATATCAAACCTAACTAAAAGTTGTTAGTTATCATTTAAAAACACGCTCTCTTTTTGAAATCAACTCGAATACGGAGAAAATAATGATACCCTCCGTGTTCCAGTTGTGTTTGTGTTGAAATTTTATGTTCATTTTCAACACACAAAAATCTTTGAACCGTACTAAAAACGTTATAACAACATTTGTAAACCTTATTTACATTAGGTACGTTTTTAAATGAAACTGATTTACATAAAGTACAATTGTACATCTGTTATTCAGTCTTGGCACTGAGCGGGTGCATTTGACACGGGATTTATGATTTTAATAAAACTCCACAGCCGAGGCGATAACGCTTACGAATATTATATCATAATATTTCTTCACTTTGCGTTGTAATTACGAAAATCCAGAATGAGCAGACACATCCCGTTTTAATTAAATCCATTATGTAATGTAAACAAACTGCCAAGTGTTTATATAAGCCAAAATTCGCCTTTTGCATTTTGTATAGAGCAAACAATGGCAACATTATATTCATATGGACACCGCGACTGTATTTGTACACCGAACTATCATTTATAACAGTTGCGGAGTGTTCACTCGTAATTGATATTTCCCCAAATAGTAGATTTACATTTAAATGCTCAGCTTTCAGTGGTAACGAATAGAAGAGCAAGCAATTAATCATAGAGTATCTTTAGAGCAAAATGTTTACGACACCTGACTCCTGACCTTCACTTGGCTCAACAGCTGATAAGGGGCGTGTATACAAAAATATTGAGTCCATATACGGGTCCATTTATTCAGAAAGGGCGGCCGGGCGACGACAATGAAACATTAGAGTGTAACGTGTGTCGTTTATTTACAGCGGCGGTGGAGTTAATGTTCTAGAAAAGCCTAATGTGCGTTATCCTTTTAATCCTGTTTGACAATAAACATGCGAGCAGTGCTCGAGTAACGTGATATGTGCGGATTAGCGGCTTATAAAGTTCATGAAAAATAACTATATGCGGCGCGTGTTTACGTGAAAACTTGCCAATTGTTCTGTTGTGTTCCAAACCAAACTAGTCCTGGATTGTACAAGTAGGCTACAAACAGTGGCGTCGAAATTATGTTTACACAAGTGTATTGGAAAACAATATGTTCTATACACTTCCCAATTTCAAGAGTTCAGTAACATCTCAAAAACATGTCAAATTACAAATTCGACCCGTTGTTGATATTTCATTATCCGTATTGTTCTCCCTTGGGGCGTGAATTATATTAGATATTTTTGCAAGGTTGTTGTAAAAAGCGACTACGTTGGAATTAGACCCTCTTAGAAGCGGCCTAATTTTATGTAATCAAATTTTCTACTCGCATTTAAAACGTGCAAGAGGTGACATAAAATCCCGTAAGTAAAATTTTCTCCCTTTGCCCGGTCACTTTACAATGACGTGGGAGCTACAACTGCGTTTTTACGCAGACAAAATAACTCCGCAAATATTTGCCAGTAATTCAAACTCAATAACAATTTTAGCGGGCTTCGATAGCAAATAACGGATGGTTTGAAATATCGAGCACACTAACTCCCAATTTGCGTAGAGTAACTCTACTATAAACAATACTTGTAAACTAACATTTAGGATACATATGTAGGTATGTTATATGCTACCTCAAAACTTTTTACACAATTGTCAAATCTGTTTTACCAACTAGTTGTTCTGATGTTTTCTGCATGGATAGTGGCTTTGAGCAGGATTTTTTTTGATGTATAGAAATGGGATAAGCCGTTTATGCGATTTGCGTACACAAACGCAAAACCTACCAAAAATATATGTTTTTAGCCAAAGAGATTTTAGCTTTGCTATTGTTTGCATGCCACGCATCAGATAAACCATGCACTTTGCAGACATCACTTTTCTGCGAAATCTTACAATCTTCTTTCATATAATATTTATGCTTATAATCTATTCAATGAGTAGGTATGTAATGGATATAAAATGAGAAAGTTATAAAATGTCATCCTCTGCTAATGTAGAAATACATTAGTACCTCGTCAGTATTACTACAGCAAATGTAGATAAGAAACCGAAGAAAATAAATAAAGTATTCGTAAAGTAAACGCTACAATAGCAATTAATGTAGAGATTAAGAATATTGGTTTTCATAGAAATTATTCGAATGTTTATATATGTTTACGCCCATTTTAAAATTTCATTTCACTCTTTGTGCACACATTTTAATAGAGTAAAAAGTTATATTTAACAAAATTTTGGGAGCATTTGAAACATTAACTCCCACAGAATGAGTGTTTACTCAACCCATATATTCAAGTTTGGCTGTAAAACTGCAAAACTTAGGCAAATTTTCAAAGTTTAAGTCGCTTTTTAGTTGCCTAGAGTTATTACAGTAGTATGCAAAATATTTCAATAAAACTACCGCGTAGTTTGTTGAGTTTAAAGCTATATTTGCATCAAGAGGTAAGCGGAGGGAGTTCGCAAATCAGAGTGCTTAGAACTCATAAGTCTTTGTTGCGTACCCATTTATATGTTTGCTCGTTTACTGAACAGCATTCTCGGAAATAATTCTTCGTATTTATTTATTCAATTTGTTTTAAAAATGATTACACACTTTTGTTTTTTAGGATCCGCACCGAAAGGTAGCGTCTGCTATTAGTCCATCAGTTTTTCTGTCCATTTAACACCGAGCTATGTCTTATAAACCGTGATAGGTAGGCAGTTGAAGTTTTCTTTATTTCTTATGCCGCTATAAAAATAAATACAGGCATTCTAAAAGCAAAGATCGACTTTAAGCAACCAATACAACGATCCATAACATATTAGCTTCAAATCTAACGTCCGTATTAAATAACATTTTGTAGGTAGTTAGTTACTCTCAATTTTATTATAAACACGGGTGTTTACGTTTCCCGGAGTCCAGTTAAAGAGCAACACAAATATTTAACCGGAGGCTACGTATCTGTAAACAGTGGGCCCTAATGTCTAGTTACCCGGCTCTAACTATCCAGCATCAATCATAATTTGGCTGGCCATTCATCACAAATTTCACTTAGGGACCTATGTTACGACTGGGACTGTAGTACTAGGTATGTGAAGGCCATGTTTTTCGAATTAGGCACTCGGACTAATTGTTTTTTTTTAATAAATCATCGAATTGAGGCCTGCAAGTTATTCCGCCTCTATTTTTTGCTTGCATAAGTAAAGCGCCTACAGAAACGCAAAGGTAATTAATTTATTGTAATTATATGCCAGCAGTTAATAGTTGGAATAGAAACATCTTTTACTTTTTCTTGCCCTGAGGTAAGCCAATACCACTAAAGTCAAACAATATATCGGTGCGGGCGCCGCTAGCGACCAACAATGCGCGGCAGTCGACACACAAAGCCCCGCCAAGATAATGGATATTGCTTTTCTTGCGAGTTTCAAAGCAGCCTACTTCGGAACCTCTCATAATCCGCTTACAGCTCCTCGCAAGTACGTTATTGTGCTTTAGTGGAAACATTTCGTTGGGATACTGCGAATTCGTGCTTACAGTTACTTATGACGGTTATGATGATGCAATGTCATATCAAAAGTCATTAAGCTCAATTTGTTTTAAAGAGTTTGAGTGTCTACTGCATCGTTTACATGCTGTCGTCAGTTGTTTCATTGCATATATTGCGGGTGAAATATATTTTGTTCTTAGCATATCTATCTCGCATTTTAGAGTTATCCCGAATATTGCAATTATTGCGTATTGTAATAATTGCAATACCGACTATTGCATTGCAAAAATACAATGAAAGAACTGAAACTCTTGGCCAGTGACCTCGGTAGCTTAATTGGTTAAGCGATTGGCGCGTTTAGCCACGAGTTTCAGGTTCAAGTTCTGTCTGAAATTAGAATTATTTCATTTGCCTTGCAAACATAAGTAGTGCTATTTCTACGTGTTAAATAACCAAACTTCAAATATCTCAACATTAAACTAAGAACTTCGTTCTAAGTGCAAACTAATAAAATACAAACAGTTCTCGCACACAACGCTTGCATGGAACGACTTCAACGTATTGCTAGTCTTCGAATTAGTGAGGTGAAGTGAAATTGGGTGAGCTATAAACTTCAGCGAACCGATATCCAATGGGGAGAAAGTTTTTCAAACGTCAACCACGGACGGAGTGGATCGCCTTCCATTATTATACCCGAAATTAAATTAAACATTTCGACAATATACGTACATAATTAATTTAGATTAAACATGTGTTAGTCCTTCTTATTTAAATTGTGTAGACAGTAAAGTCTGCGTCAGAATCACACGTAAAGTTTGGGTATCTATCATAGTACTACTTATCACTTAAAACTTACTTAAAAAGTATTTATTAATAACATATAGCAGAAAAATAATTAAATATACAGGCCCCACAAAACTGTTTAAACGGTTTGACTGCAGGAAAGAGTGTCACAATAAAGTAGGTACAGGTGCGAACGGTTACTTGATAATTTTTCATCATAACCAAACTACTTATATAGATACCTAATAACCCACATAGGTACACATACATAGACATATACAACAGTTTCCACATGCATTTATATGTTTATGTCAGTCTCAGTATATTTTTACAAGTTCTAGTACTAATCAGTACCCACCGCTATTAAGCAACGGCTAAGCAACTCTCTTCATCTCTACGCAAATTAATTCTAGATCCATTAACACCATCGCTCTTAGACTACAAACAACAAACAAACACACAATGCTTAGTCCATTTAGATGTAGATAGTATAGCTCCTTCGCAATAGGCCTTAGTGTTAGCAATGAGACCACTGTTACCCATAAGTTATATAGGCTTTTACTAATAAATGTACTGATTGAACTTTAAAACTCTTGTATCATAAAAAGTGTTTTGTCTATCTTATCGCATTTTAATCACAAAATGTTGACTTCCCCTTGCCTATTTTGTTGTTTAACTTCCCCATATATTTAGTCCCAGAAATTTAGGGGCTGATATTCATTCCCGTTACAATCTCATTGATCAGTAGCAGGGCGCACCTGCAAGTGATGTTGACAAATGACTAGCAGTCATTAAAATGTGAGTTTAATATAAATAGGCCTTTAAACGTGCTTATCCAGTCATAACAAGATTACAGATCTTTTGGCACAGTTGTTCAGTTTGTTTATTAAACTTTCAGAAAATTAAATTAATTTTAATAAAGTTTTAATTTAGTTTTTTTCTTTCCCTGTATGGGAACAGGCATGTCGCCTGTGCCTTGCAGTGGGATGTTTGTTGACTAGTTTTACAGTTTTTTTTAAGTCTTGTATCCTTATTTCTATATGATCTAAATAATTCTGTACAAAAAACATAAATTATTGTAATGTAAAATGAGTCAGCGTTTTACAAATCCTCGTTTTTGTAACGAAACACCTCATCATTTAATTTTCTATGGCCATCCATTAAACAAACTCCTAAAGCAGTTGCTGAGATCGATTCTTCAAGTACACGTTTACCGAAGTCAAGTTATGGCAGTTATGGAGGAGTTTCTTTGTTTTTCGCTATCATTAAGAGTTTTCCTCATAAAAGTGTAGTGTGTTTGGCAGGTGTCGCGAGGCCCACACAGTAACTAGCGAGTCGACTCAATTACCCGCAGTGAGCGCCATAAATTTTGTGTCCGCACGCCGACATGGCAATTACTGTCGCCGCTCATCCGCAAAACGATGTTAATAGCTCTCTGATTCGTACATTTATCTCGGGAACACTGTATCTTTTTATTATTTCTAGTGAATCGTGAACTTGGAACGTAACGGTTCCTGGCTGTTTAACATTACAATTTCCTCTTATCGTTATGGTCCTGGGGTTGCTAGCCCGCTGCCATTTTCGTAACGCATAATGACGCTAGAAAATGTTCGTCGGGTAACCGCGCATAATCACTCTCCGAGTACTTTACCGTCGATCTTCTCGATATTTCTATAGATAAGGACGGATGTGATGAAAATGCGTGCCTATTAAAATTATGGGCAAAGATAACATAACCACTGATATCCCGCATTAATGTATCGAAGCTTCAGCACTCAGCCCCTAACAGTATTTTACTCTCAAGCATCGATAATAGAAGTATCTAAATTTCTACCTTCACAATATTTTCCTCTTACAGTTACGTTCCTCGTGATATATGGTGCCATTTACCTTCCGCGGGTAATAGACATACTTCTGCCAACGTATATATCTATTTAACTTTATAGTAGCGTCACTAATGCGCTACCAGCCCTCGCACATCGTTGATGACGTCACAAATCGTGATTCAAGAACTCGCGCGACGAGTCGACTCAGCATCGTAGCTCACCAAGCGTTACCCTCACCTGTCCGGGTAGAATTCCATATCAACGTAACATCAGGTTATATTCTAAGATATACCGTGTAGTGTAGTAATGTATGTACATACGTAAGTGTGTACATTGCAAATATTGGGCAATCATTCTTTGGGGAAGGTTGAAAAAATGTCGGTTCATATGTGTAGTGGAATATGTTTCGCAGTCGGCGTGGGTAATACTCATTCGTTTCATCTCGAGGGACGTGATACAAGAGGCAGCGAGCCGTGTGCGACCCATCATTGCTAGCAATATGCCTTTATTTATCCAACAATGTTACGATATTTCCTGACCCGATGCTCTGATAACTTTCGATATAGTTTTCTTTGCCTATTTTGTGGAGATCTGATGAGGAGTTGTTACACAGTGGCGATTTCATCCGACGAAACGTGTTACGGAAATAAAAGGCTGTTTTATTCGTAATGTAATGACACTCGGCGTTAGATTTCCCACGAGGGTTCCCAAAAAGGTGTTTCAGAGCATCGCACTCGGTTACCGTCCTCGTAAAAAGCTGCCTAGATGTTTGATAATGCTTTATTACCTACTTAGATTTTGCTTATTCTCTTTATAGTTCGTTCACATTCTTATCACGACTGTATTCCCTGAAGGCTTCAAAAGTGTTTTGTGGCACACCTAATCTGTGCTACAATAGGTAAGTACCTTATAAAAGCTCTTATAAGGTACTTACGTGTTGAGTAAATTTTATTGTGCTGAAAACTCAAAAACATTTCTCCAACTTACAAATTGCGTTTAAGAACTTACAATAAAGATGAGAAACCGTTATAAAATTATGCGCAGTTTGAAGAAAATTTCATCTTCGAGCAAACTACCCAAATATTTTAACGTATCTTCACTGTGTCATAACATTTCCCGAAGACATAGACCAACTTCAAACTTCCATTCGGGAGCGTAATCCTTCGAAGCTATAAATTTATATATAAAACCGTATCTTACGAAGTTGGGAGTTTAGAAAATAGAGAGTTAAGTAGCGCGGTCGTAGGCAAAGTTTAACTCCAACATCTGGACTATCTCTCGTCTTATCGACTCGCGCTCATCCCGATCGGCACACGCCGCGCCGCTAACCGAAGCTATTCGCTTTGTACTTTTATGACGCTTTATTTTTTAATGAGAGCGCTATTTTTCAAAGCTTTCTGGTTATTTCATTGATAAATTTTAGTGACAGGTTTTAAGTACTATGAAGACAAAAAATAAGGTGTCATAGCCAGAGGTGTTATAGAAATTAGATCGGATTTTAATGATAAAATATGAGAGCAGTACGTACTTTTGATGGGATGATTTTCTTTTGTATTTAAATCTCAACTATTATTTTGTACATATAATAAAGTCAAGCAAACGATACCAAAGCCGCAAGAATATATATATTGTTCGGTTTTTTTTGTCTGTGCGTTAGTGCAATATGATCTGTTTCTGTAAAATAGTCCGTTAGTATTTTTATAATGCACAATAGTTTTACTAAGGTAATCGAGATGTAGGACTAAATGGCAGGTATTTCAAAAAATAATCAACAATATCGGTTTTTCCTGTCTGAAGTTTGGAGTTAAAAAACATAAAAAAAGTATATACAAATTGACTTTAAATTATAATATTGTTTTTTTTTGCAAGGTTTCAGTATAAATATACTATTAGTACTATGATGTCACTATTTGTACTAAGTAACTTATTGCATACAGGGGCTTAGTTATTCTGAAAACGTTATAAAGTTTTGTTGCTGACTGTAGTCAGTACAAGAGTATGATTCCTCTTATTCGAGAGTTCTGTAGGAAGATTGATGTCAAACAATTGATTGTACGTTGATCGGATTTGATCCGTGTGCTGTATCCCTTTGATATCAAGTGCGTAGGGATGTATTACAATCGAGTGTATCACTCCTGGCCGAGCGATCAGAACTAAGTGGTGGTAATGCAACATGGCTGCTTTGATCAGGGCCCTGAGACCGCAATAATTTGGCTGTTCGGTCTCGAACCGAACACTGTAATCAGTCAGCCGATTTTAGTGAAGCTTCTGGAATTCGGAATCATGAACTGCTAACCTATATGTTACAATCCAAATACGTACTTCGGTACACTGTTTACGATCTCACGTTTCAAGCGCTAGCTGTACTTCATAAAAGGTTCTGTATAAATATTTAAAGAGCTTTACTCTACTTGATTAAGTTCTTAATAAAGAAAGAAAACCAGTTTATTGAATTAGCTTTCATTTGCCGTTCTACTGCGTTTAAATAAAGCGCAGTTCGCCTCTAACAATTAATTAAATCTACACTTGCGTCCGCATGCAGAA
This sequence comes from Trichoplusia ni, assembly GCF_003590095.1. Lineage (NCBI taxonomy): Eukaryota > Metazoa > Arthropoda > Insecta > Lepidoptera > Noctuidae > Trichoplusia > Trichoplusia ni. Next base: position 6,863,872 of record NC_039491.1, read on the forward strand.
CTATTTAAATTAGATAACAAGATAAATACTTCTGTCGAAGCTTGCCGACTAATATCGAGATATTCGCGGCTAACTTTTCCGTCGTTAAGTTATCCTAACTTCTTGCAGCTCGCATGCATTGTGGAAGTACGGTTAAACGGAAACTTTTAAAAGATATCTCGTTCGAATTTCAACGTCAACGTTTGACTGATAAATTACGAAAACTTAAGCAAACATTTGTGTATATTGCATGTTTGGAGTTAAAGCAATATAGGAAACTTTTGAAGTCGTTTAGTTTATTTGGTGTTCGGAACATTTGAATCGGATGAGTTTCAGATTACTCACAAGTAGATAAGGAGTACGTCAGGCAAGAATGTCTAAACGGGCGTGTTGAGTAATGGCTCAGACACCTGAACCATTCGCAGTTGATTAAGCGAGCCTTTGAAGTTGCACGGGTGACACGATGATTAATAACTGTTTATGACAACCATCTCAAACGTGGGTTTCCATACGATACAAATACAACGCAAACATAAATTTGAGGAAAACATTACCGTTGCTGACGTTTTTCCCGCTCCACTTAATCCTGAAAAGCCGTCGACAACAGTAAATATTATTATGAGGATATTCATTGCGTTTTAATTCTATATTGTTAAGTATAAATCATAATGTAATTAACAAATATATTAGAGAAGGGCTCAAATAAGGATGTTTTTTGTGACGATTCGATTGTTTGAAAGCTGAAAAGATTGTTAGGTTTACGACTCAGTTTTTTATATTTTGCTGCGTTGTATAACGTTATCTCCCTTTGTGAGACTATGGAAAAAACGTGGAACAACGGGCTGTATCGTAGTGTATGATGAAATAATTGACTTTGTAGCCAATTCGGATAGCACTCTGCCTTTTACGTGCTGTGTACATGTTTGTGACCTAGTGACTTACACAAGGGATCAGCTCTTTTGACTGTCAATTGTGTATTTTTATTTGAATGTCGACGCACGTGGGATATTCAAGTTATAGTAGTCAGTAAAACTTGATGCCGCTCTTTGAAAAGGTTGTAAATTGTAATCACATTAACTGATCTGCCGCTAACGGAATAATATTACTTTAGACGTATTATTTATGACTCATCAATATAAAAACATATCAATCAGAACAAATTTATAAATTGGATACTTCAAAAACATGTCGAATTTGATAATTTTACAATTGTTTACAAACTTAATTTAATTGAAACAAATGCAGACAGTTATACACAAAAATAATCACAGAATTTGGACGTATAAATTTTCCATGGTAGACAAAAATAAATCTGAATGAACTGTCGAAAATTCGAATGGCATTCAATAAATTGACGAACCTCACTCAAAGTAAGAGCGCATATCTACCCACGCTGTCCCGGGATGGCCTGTCTATTAACGGTTTTACTTTGATTGAATTTGGTCTTATGTCACTTGAATCGAAAACGGTATTACGTAGTATCATGAAGATTATATATGTACGTATGTCACATAATTCTTGTATAAACTGCAGTCCATATGATTTAGTACTTGCGTATGAAATTTATTTAATGTATAAAGTTCTCCTGCTACGGTACTTGTAATTAAACTCCTCCGAAACGGCTAGGCCGATTCTGGTGAAAATTTTGTGTCGATATTGAGTAGGTTTGAGTTTTGGACATCATTTATTTTTCATACCCGTAAGTGATTTTTTTTAATCCGTAAATCACGTTTTCCTGCATCATGGCATAAAATATTTGCTGGATCAGCTAGTATTTTTAGAAAAGAAAAGTGCCAAAATATTTATTGAAAAATTGTCACGAGTACTGATTAATAAGTAAAGCATCAGCACACGTATCGTTATTTTGTAGACACACAAAAGTATCACCAGTTGCTTTGCAATGTAGCTTGAATAAATGTTATTTTCCATTTAAAGTGTAGTATTTTTGTAAATGCAAAAGTTACATATAACGGATGTTTGATACTCGATCATGCCACAGAAGTTGAACGGATTTAGATGAAATTTAGGTTGAATTTATCCAGGATATGCTATTCGAGAACTAACTTTTAGCGAACAAACTGAAGCACAATTATGTTATTTATGGCTTTATTCCCTCGAAAATATCTCTCTTATACTTAAGTATCGGTATTGTTATTTCAGAGAATGCATAAAAATTTTCGTACCCTTGATAAACACAGCGTTTGAATAATAAAACAAAAAGGAACGCAAAAATAATAAAAACGAAAAATAAACTATTTGAGTCGTCTTGAAGGAAACTACGCACATCACGAAATGAGCCATCCTACATAAATATATAAGTCAACATACATATAAGTATTTTCTTCAATAACAGAACCGCACGAGAGGTCCTGAAAAGGTCTCATTCGGGAGGCGGATCACGTGCGTATTATTGGCAGCCGGAATCAGAGACTACCGTCAACGCGCCTTGCACGCTCCTCTAAGCCTGTCACACCACTAACACAGCACTCACATTACGTACACACGTTAAAACACTATTCATGAGGAAATTATTAAAAAAAACTAATATTTTGATCGATTAATTCTTGCCTTAAGTACTACAAAGATTTTCAATTTAGAATTACTACTCGTCCATTACTCGTGACATTTAGAAAAAGAAAATGTTTCTCAAACTAAGCCATTCTCATGTTTGTGATCCCTGAAAAATCAAAGAACTTTACACGTATAAAAAATACACAGAATAGTTTTTGTCATAATCTGGTACTCATCTCTTTGCTAGTGAATCTAAAGCGACGTTTCAAGGTGTGGAAAATTTTCAACAGCTGTTTAAATACTCGATGCGAATCAGAATAGCTCAGTTAGGGGTGGATGACGCACTTTAACTATCGTCTGTACTGTCCCCGCTCACAAAGACACACGTACACAAAAGACGTCATTATCGGTTCTCGCAACGAAGATAATTGTCCTAGTGGGCTATATGTATATATATATATATATACATAACAGGACATAACGCTCACGTTCGATATCCCGAAGATTAGTGTAACAGTGTGCAGGATATATAATTAAATGGAATCTGATATCATACAAAAAGTTATGATGTTTAAGTGATTCCTGTTTAAAGCTCGGTTTTTTACCGTTACTGGTGGATTGTTTCGTGGAACTATTACTAGCCGATTATTTGATACCATAAAATGTTTGTTTTTATATCGATAACATGTTCGACATAAATGGAAACGTAATAGCTTTGATTGTGTACTTTAACTGACCACGTATGTAAATATTTTTTGTGGACTGCTGAAATTACTGAATACTGGTTTTTGTGCGAGACTTTGCCCGCGTGGCTATGAAGATATAATACAGAAGTTAGGATTTTGAAAGTATATTAAAAGCATTAATCCGGGTAATGTTTTAAATAAACTCTATTTCTATTAATCATATCGTAATAATTGAGCTATCTAACATTTGAAAAATTTTATCAAATTTTAGATCACAAGTTTAGTTTTTAAAATAAGCAAACAAATTCCTAAGCTTTATAATATTAGTATAGATTTCACGGTAATGCTTATTTAATCACCTTAGTTTAAGAGCAAAGAGACAATATCACACAGAAACGTTTCAACATAAGCCCCTTAATAGGCCACTATAATAAACATTGATGAGCGCTATTATTACTATGTTTGTTGTTATTAGCAGACGCATATGCCGCTGTCAATCTTGCTGATATCATCCCTTACAAGTGTTTTACGACCACTTAAGGAAGATGGCTCGCGTCCACCGCAAAACATTCATATTAAATCTTGTTCGCCCTAATTTGTTCGACTCAGAATGAGCGATAAAAGCCCTCCTTTTACAAGTCTCTACAGGAAGACTTGCTCTTATTAGGCATGTATTCAGAATGTTACATCGTAGACCTAAGTCTAAGACAGTTATATGAATGTTTCAAACATTAGCTTGTCTCTAGTGTAATGTTATGGTACACCATTTGCAGAAATTCCCATATAAAGGTATTCTTATTAACAGAATCTACCAAAGCCAGGTACGCAATTCCGGTGAATGTTTGCTAGTTCATTTGCAGTTTACCCGTGCTCCGTAGTCGGTAGTTAGTACATTAACGTGATGGACGGAACCCGCTAAAATAGGGAGCTTATAACTAATGCCGTTAAAGTAAACACACTTATTTGTATTGAGTTTACGAATGCAACTTATGGTTCATCAACGTATGGCCTTTTTGGTATTTACTTTTCAAAGACACCTCTTTTACAGGCATATTATTATGAACAATGAACTCAGAAAGTGGTACGTGCAAATCTCCTTTTCACAAAGTTTGTTGAAACGGTCTGTTTCGTTAATGCTACAGTTTTTTGGTTAGTAAAAAGTGGGCCCGTTTGAAAATCTGCTACGTCATAGCAAGAGAAACAAAACCCTCTCGCATCTGTTTGTTCCCTGATGCTAGCTCCTCAATTAAGCGACATGCTTTACTTAGCAGTATTTGCTAGAGATTAAAGTTTATTTTTAAATAACGTACGGGATCAAAAAGATTTACCGTATTCATTCAAAAATGATTAAACAAATGTATCTCTGTCTGCTTACAGGTTAATCCAAAAAGCGGAATGTTTAAAAAGGTTTAGTTGACAATTCAAATCTATTTCTCTATTAAGGTTTATGAGAGATAGTCGGAACATTTGGGTACGAAACTTTAAATTAGAAAGTATAACATTTTCTCAACTGTGGACAACTGACAAAAATTGATAGCTCGTAACTTCGGTATCAAGCGTTATTTAATTCCTACACGTTTCTCTGTAATAAAGATCCCGTGGGTTCAAATTTGTAGATAAATTCAATTCTGTAAGTAAGTGCTCTCCGTAATGTTGATTTGAATAAGTAATAGGTAATATAACTTACACACTAACGATGTGAGATCTTGAAATACCCTCTTAAATTGGTATTGACGAAATAAAATTATAAAATATTGTCAATGAAAATATCTTTAGGAAAAAATGAACTAAATATATAATTATTTAAAAATAATCTGTGTGTTTCATAGAAATCTTGACGGATTTTTTTATGTATAAAATAACGTGAAAATATATTTATAATAGACATCATTGGCCTAGCCTTTTCCCAACTATGTTGGGATCGGCTACCAGTCTAACCGGTTTCAGCAGTGTTTTACAAGGAGCGACTGCCTATCTGACCTCCTCAACCCAGTTACCTGGGCAGCACGATACCCCTTGGTTAGACTGGTTGTCAGACTTTCCAAGCTTCTGACTAACTGTAACGACTGTCAAAGATGTAGGAATAACAGCCGGGACCGACAATTTAACGTGCCTTCCAAAACACGGAGGAACTCGTTATGACAAAGATGGTCACCCATCTACGGACCAACCGCGTCAAGCATAGCTTAACCTGTGATCGTTTCACTTATGCCGTTATAACTTAGCCACGAGCTCCTCATATTTATAATAGACATTTTTTTTATAATAATTAATGTTTTAGGCTGTCAAGTTAATCTTTTTGATGACAGGATGACAAATAAAAACCACAAACTCATCGCAGAAGAAATTTGCATACTTCATAAAGAATACGAAATCGTAAACAAAGCAATGCATCACAATGAAGCACCTAATTCGGTGACTATTTGCTGGATATTACGGTCTGACATTATCTCTCCAGTTTATATAGAGCACCACTATGATGAGATATTACTCGCCATGGACCAATAAACTTATTCCGGATGGTCCACTCTTGGTATATCCCAGGCACTACGCAAAACACTGCAATTATTTATTACGTAGCGACTATAACTACTAGAAAACACAAAGAAACATAAGAATTGTTGAAATATTCATTTTATGGCTGAGTTTTTCTGAATTGGATTAAGTTAATGTTTTGTAGTGGTTTCAATGAAAGCATAATTACTCAGATAGCGATAATAGTGTTATACGCGATCCAAAGCGCTTAAATACTGGGTTAAGTAAGCTTGTTCTGTTTTAAACATAAAATAAGTTGTTGTTGTGTGATGTCGTTATTTGGGTTCAAAGTTAGAGAGCAGACAAAAAAAAACTTATGGTTTCGTTTATTTTTGTTCGCAATTATTAACGGGTTCAGTAAATATATAATATTGTTAATTACAACGTACGCTATGTTCCATTATTATTATTTCGTCTTATGTTTTTTTTTTGCTTCAACATTCTGTGAGCAATTGTTTCTTTTTTCTGGGTTTTAAATCTGGGTTAAGCGACAAAAATGGGCAGTAGGTTAATGAGCACTAAAAAACGATTGCTAATAAAATAAATCTTCCTTAATTAAACATTCATTGAAGTAATTGTGTCATTAATATCACCCTGTTTATACGTTCCTGTAATGCAGTATCGTAATATTAAATAATGTGACGCGCAAAATGATATTAATTGCGACCATAAAGGGTTTTATTTGTGGTGAGGTCACCACCTGAACTAAATTAATGATGTTCCATAATGTGTACGACGCCAGCCGTCCGATCCGCAATATGCTGTATTACAACAAAATTATATTTATAACCACAGACCACGAAATGACATTCGATGACGTGAACTATTATATTGATAAAGTTCTATGTCTATGCATGTATAGCTACTGCCATCTATGACACACCTACCTCTACCTACTTCTTTCCGACATCTATTTAAGTACTAAAAAGCATTAATTGGCAACTTCTACAACAAATATTTCCAAACCAAAGAAATAGTTCAAATTGACGATCGCATTAACCGTTGCTTATCCTGCCGTCTACTAACTAAAAAGCAGCTAAGGCAAAAAGTATTTTTGGAGAAAACGCTAAAATAAGGGAGAATTGGGAGAAAAAAGGGAGGGTCTCTTGAAAACTATGCAACCTAGGAACGTGGTTGCAAGTTATAAATTTAGACAAAGTGTTTGTGCACAATATGCAATATATTTCATTCAATCGTATTGATTACATTTTATTTAAACGAAACGAAACGACCAACTGTGTATAACGGCCTTTTAGTTAGTAGATGGCAGTATCATAGATTTGAATTGACACGACTTCATTCATCCTTCTCTTTGAAAAAATAGCTGTTATAACTATTTATAAAATAATAACTTTCTCTCTGTATACAAAAGTAATAAGTAAATATTGGATTAATAAAAAGTAATATTGTGTTTCGAGCGCTATTTGTAGGTGTCCGAGGCATAATAAAGAGTGGCGTACAAACAAAAGACTCAGCGAACTGGATCTTCAAACATTCAAATACGCACTAATAACTGTTAGAAACGCTTTCAGTTTCATCGATTTTGATATAATTTGGTACGAAAATAGATCGGGATTCGTAAGGGCCTATTTTAAACCCATCTGTATGGGTTATGCAAACTTGTACTAATTATGTAATGCTTATTGGGTGTTTTACTAAATCTAATAATTAGTCTACTATTTAGTCCGTCAAACAGTTTTCCAATAAATTTTGGTAAGGGTAAGTAAGGAAGATGAAATGCACTGAAGTATGGTAGTGGGGGTAGTAATATCACTTGCTAGTAAAAGGCGTAGGTGTATTGTGTTAAATATAGATAATGTCGATGACTCGATGTATTAGTTCGCTTTTGACAATTACTTGGAATCACCATAGAACTTAAATGATTTACATGACGACATTCTGTTGTGAGTATACACGATTCAGGTAATGTTTTCCTTTTGGGAAAGTAATAAACGAAGTCGCGGAACGCACTCAACAAATTAATAAATAAACATTAAATTAATTAATCGTAACTGCTAACAGAAAGGTATATTTAAATAAGCAAATAAAGCCGCACGCAACGCGTAGTATTAACACAACGATTCAAACCGTTTCCATATCAATTAGTTGTTGTAACGTAATAACGTAGTACCTCGCCTGTAAATTACAAGTAAATTTCGTGTTTATTATTACCCCAAGCGTATTAGTTTAGTGAAGTATGATTATTATGTATGTGGCTTGTACGACCTACTTGGATTATAGCATAGCAACTTAACTGTTGGCTGGGGTTAGCAAGGATAACTCACGCGGCGATAAGAAACTTGTAGAGGAGAGCATCCATTCTTGTTCTTAGAACAAAGCTCAAGATAGTTATCTTACGTATACGCTTTGTTCACTTAATTAACTTCACAAATTGTCGTCCTTTTCATTGATAACAAGACGACTCAGTTTAAATCTTTAAAACTAATTTTGTGTTTGAAAACTCCCTTCGAGTTTTGTCCAAAAGGCACTTTGAGCAAGTTATATTAAAGAATCATCAGACTGTACCGTACTTGCTAAACAACTGTGAAAGAATAAATAGGTAGATGAATGTTATTAAGATAACTGCTACGAAATAATATTTGAGACATAACTTCTAAAAGGAAAATGAAAAGAATGTAGAGGATCTGGACTAGATTATCCTTCAGATGTTTATAGCGACATTTTTTTTTAATTAATCGACATTCTTAGCTAAGTTACACGCGAAACTAACATGATTCCTTACAGAGACCATAAGCGTCAGCAACGGAATGTAAGCCTCCTTAGAGACTACTACAATGAACGGTACTAAGAGAATTGAACTCAAAATGAAAGGAATATAATCCCCGGTACTGAGAACGCACTGAAGGCAGAATTAAATTTATGAATAATTGAAAATTGAGGTGAAAGGTAAATAAGGTCGTTATTGATATTCCCTTGGGAAATGAAGCGGTGCTAGGTTTTGTACAACCGATAAAAGTCTTTACTTACCATTGATAGATTGAATTACGTTTCGAAATAAATATTGATTGAGTCTTTCTTGAAATTATTACGAGTTTTCTATTTATTACGATTGAATAGAGTTTGAATATATAAGTTTAATAATAAAACTATTTTCAGTTTAATTATATTTAACTTATTAAAGATCGAATAGGTAGATGCGCAAATAACAAAACTCATGACAAGACGAATGGATTCGGTATGAGCTTAAATCTTCAATTAAATACTAATTTGGTTAAATTCTCTAAATATGCCTTTACATTCTGAGTTAAGATAATTAAATACCTCGCAGACGCTAGTCATGGTAATCTATTAAGCCCTTTATGAGTGATATAATTAGGCTTGCATTATTCTTCTGAACGTATTTAAACAATGCAGAGCCAGCATGTGGCACAAGGAGTTCAGTGGTGTTATGTTAAAAGATTAGTCGCGTTGCGGGGTGGTGCCGCGCTGTTGGCGCGTCCTGGCGCGGCGCGGCGCGGCAATGTGCGGCGCCGCTCGGCCGCACTCAACAAACGTTTGCTCTCATACAACTCCCCACAACTGTTCACTCATTTGCATTTCGCAGTCTGTTAGGTAAGCCTTCGCCACAGAATTTGGTTTCTACTGCTACTTAAGTAGGTATAACACTAACACACAGACATCTAAGTAGGCTGACGGTGCAGCGCGGCTTCCCCTCCTTATCTTAATATGTATATCTTCTACTCTTATTACCTTATTTTAAGGGATTTACATTATTTGGAACCCCGGTGCTGGAAAGGTATTTTTAGACAATATCTTTTAAGAGACGTTTGAAGAAGGTCGCTTGGATTAAAATTCTAATCCGTGAAAATGACAATGATGGATGAAAAAATGTGCTTTGCCAAAATGAATCACATTTAAAGGAAATGATGATTATAATGATCTTATAAGAAAATTATATCCGAAATTACGCATTAATCTCAAATTTGTATCCCAACAGCAAATTGAGTTCAAGGTTAAAATAAAATAAGCATCTTAATTAAAGTCATACATTTCGATATCACTATAATTGCCGATACACGTGAATGTAATCACGATCAACTCTTGACGAAGAGTGGTTTTTAGAGTCCACCACACAATTATCACCTTAATTAAAAAGGTGTAAAGTTCATTTTTGCAGAAACCACATCCCTGTACCAACTTAAGTCATTTTATGATTGAAACTGACTCCAACCTTGTGTATGTTTTTGACAAGTTTAAATGTAAACATAAAAATCAATTCAAACATAAATTGGATCAGCAAGTTTATTCTGACAGACACATTTTAAATAAGTTTAACAGAAAACAATAAAAACATTGTTCCAGAACAAAACAATTAGGTAATTAAGTTAAAAAATCTTCCAGCTGGTAACATAAGTGTGAAAAGCTAATCATTTGTTAGTTTGACAATGAGATCTTTAGCAAGCCAAAAAAACAAATTTACAATAAAAAAATCACCCATCAAATTTTTGTCAGGACCGAGGGTCGCGTAACGATTTTGTTTATGGACAAATACGCAGTGGAACAACAAGAAGCTTTACAAAATAAGGTTCAGTTTTTATCCTTTTATACGGAACCCTAGAAACTAAAAAGCGCTTTGCATGAACCTTCTATAAACGTTTAAAATATATTCTTCTATAAAGGGTAAAAATATTTAGTTCAGTAGTTTCAAGCCAACTCAGCGCAATTTTAGGCCCATTTATACCTTTTCGATATATCTTTAAAATATACACACCTACCACCAATACAGGCCAAAACTAAATTCAACACGGCTTTACCAATAGCCATTAATCCCACCATAATTTGCTCCGAGAACAATATACGATTTGTTAATAGGTAATTTGTTTTTTGTTCTAATCACCTAGTAATAATGCGATCACAAATCCCGGCCACGAGCAATTACGCCATTATCTATTCAGGAGCAATCGCTCGTAATTACGTATGAAGAATTCTATATTCAGCAGGCTGTGTTTACTGTGTAGGATATAATTGGAAATACTAAGGAAATTGTATTGGGAGAATTATTTAGTGGTTTTGAGACTTCTTTTTGACTAGATAGTTTTTCAATTTTTTTATTTTTTTTGTTTATATTACATCATTTAATTTTAGCTGTGAAATTAATACCATAAAAAAGTAAAGTAGTTTTTTTTATTGTCTTCTAGACAAACCTTTGGACATAATTAATAAAATTCAAGGTATTACATGACCAGCATAATGAATGACCCACTGTTGGTCATATTGCTACCTTTGTATATTCCATTCTTCTCTGCTTTTTTGCCACATAGCAGCACATTTTTGAATGATGATGGAAATGATAGTTCACATCATTTATGTTAAAAAAGTATTCGTAATAAAACATAAGTGTTCTTATATCCTTATTCTGACAGAAAATATACCTTTATTAAACGTTTACGGGACACAAAAAACTCTTCTATTGAATATTAAATAACGACAATTAAAACAATCACAGGCACAAAAGTCCAAAAACAAAAGAGCACCGCTTGACGTTCCCCTCTGCAAGGGTAAAAACACTTAGGGTAAGTTGAATTTTTAAAAAGCAAGCCGTAAAACCTCTTTTGAGATCACTACATTAAAAAAGAGGTCACAAGCAGCGGAAAGAAACAATATATTTAGCTCATTAATCAATGTCAAGACCCAACAATGACCGGATACCTTCTAAAGATTGATCTTGTGTCGTGTAGAAAAATATGAAAAACAATGGACACGATACATAACTTAGCTTTACATTGAGTTGGTGTGTGTTTATTAAGAGTAAATTGTGTACACAAAGCCAGCGAATAAATTAAGGATATTTACTTCGAAAAATGTACTTCTGCAAATGTCAAAATTATATGTGGTTTGCGTAAAGGCAGTCTATCTAATGTTATTAAAGTATAGTCAGGTGAGTTAAATAATAAATGTACTACAAAGATAAATAATTTAGCATAAATTTTGAAGCGTTAACAGAATTCCATTCGAAACAAAAAGCTCTACAAAACAATTCGTATTGATAAACAATAGTATAAAACAACAATTCAAAATAGTCCGCATAAAAATCTTCACTCAACCATTTTATAACCGTATAAAAACAACGAATTTGTAAAAACGAACGATTTTCTAGCAACACACAATAAAATACAGACAGGCATAGCCATGCAAAACGTTAAAAGCCACGGTCGCTTCCCCATTCCTATTGTTTCGAACGAGACAGACGAAATTAAGGCACATCGTTTTATATTTTCGTTTTTAATTCACGCAGTTGAAAGCGAAGTTTAAAAAGCAGATAATAACCTTTACAGAGAATATAACGCCACGGTCAAAAGCTGTAAAATGTGCTTTTATTTCTGTTTTAATTGCATTCTTCTTTCGCATCGCTTCCGTTGCGTATTTTTGCGCATTTCATAACGTTATTGGTATTTCAACACGTCTGGTATGTTCTTAACGTTCTTATGGCGAAGAATTTATAATATGGAGGAGTCCCGGTAAGTATACCTCTTCTTGTTAATAAAAATGCTCGCATTTGAAAAGTTGTTTTTTGGAAAAGGAGAAAATTAAATATTTTTAAAGCTGCTTTACCTAGAAATTGAAAGCTCGTTAATAGTAATAAATAACGGTGTACGTGTAAAGCTTTTAGACTAAGAGACTAAAAACACTTGATAAGTTTTAGGTTGTTGACCAGTGCTTACATTGTTATCTATGTAGTATTTTATTTTTCACAAAAATGTAAACTGCTTTACGCGAGAGTTAAGGTGTACTGTATAGAACTAAAATATATTTGGACTTTTATATCTTTTTTTGACATAAAACAATTTGATGAAAGTCTAGACTATTTTCTTCAAACAAGAAAAATACCCAACAGCTGTTTATACGCGTAAAAAGCAGCGTTCATTCTGCCTTTAACACTATAATCCTCGCACTAACAAGTACAATTCCAATAGTGATAAGTTAATACTTTCTCTGCTGCAAATAAATACATAACAAAGTTTCTCGTGCTTATCTCGTCTTCAGAAACACAAATATTGACATAATTAATAATAACAGAGCACGTCCGTTCTCTACTCGCGTTGAATTATAACTAAAGCGTATATAACGTATATTTCTATATTGCTCCAGTTAGCGCCTTGTTTTACTCATAAAGAGAGTTATGTAACGTACTAATGAGATAATTGTTTAATGATACTTAGGGTAACTTTGTAGAGGTGATTGCGTAAAGAATAAGTTAGAGTTAGGTGTGCGGTCTTGAACATGTAGAGCTTTTGATTTTCTAAGCTGGGTTTTTATGTTTCAATTTGTCTAAGACGGAGTAAAATATAATGTTGAATGAATGCATGCATGCATATTATGCTCTGGTGTTTTCCATTAAACTTTTTTATATCAATTAGTAAAGTAAACCTATAAGTTTCACTTGACAATAATAAAAATATAGATTTATGGAATATAAATTGTATACAAAATAGCGACATGAAAAACTAAACTAAACGATTCAAAAGGCGAAACATCATCAAAGTGCGACTTCGAGGGGAAGACACGGTTCTATAAGCGATAGGCAAAAAAAAGTATCTCGGTTTTGTGTAACGACTTTCGATTTACTGAATACGAGTGCTCTTGTGAAGGGTTGGAGGGAGGTATCACTCCACATCGAGTCAAGTACATTCGTCTACCAAATAAGGCGTAACTTACTCTACGCCGCGAATTTATATCGACTATCAAACGAAAATACGTTTCCGTATTTATTTCAGTGGTATTACGATTTCACGCTTCGCTGCTTTGTTTAAAAGTCATTTTTTAATAGTAGGATTTACTATAAAGTATAATTTATTTATGATTGTGTGCATATAATGCTTTTACGCTTAATTAATACATTGAAACTAATATCTTTGCTTTAATAATGTTGATAATCCGGATCTATATTAAAGTGAGAGAAATAGTTTTTATTTCCGCTCGAACTACTGCCGCAAAAGCCTGGCTTGACGGACCTTGATTGATTCATAGGAGAATGTCAGATGTAGGACTGAACGTTCGCTCTCTAACATTTGTGTCAGCTCCAACGCTTCCAATCCATCACATTCGATACATTTTGGAGGCTCTACCATAGTGTAAGAGCATCTTCGTATTATTTATTCACAAATGTTCGCGCGGCTGTTTTTGAGAGTCATATTTTAAGACACATGCCTCAAATGCTTGCATCCACTTTGTGGATTGTCAAGTAGCGGAAAACTGATGCCTGCTACACCAAGCGTCGGAACTCAGGAAGTTGAAATGTTTTTTACGATGAAACGTCGGAGTTTTGCGAAAAAAAAACCTGATGAGTGATGTCTTTTTCATTTATGTCTGTTTACAGAAATATGATGAAAACTAAATATGGAAACTGTTTTTGTTGGTGTTTTTGTCTCATCGAGTATAAAAATTGTTTGCTTAATATCAAAGTTAATTTTGAACGGTAATTTTCATTTGCTACAGAAAAGAAAAATACTCCTTCTGGATAAATAAGTTTTACGAAGTAGTCCTAAATATGTTCGTTCAATAAAGTGATCGTAAAAAAGCCGATATTGATACAAAATTATTCACTCGATTACTATCCAGAAAGATCAGCGAATAAAATAAAATTGCCACGCATCATATACATCAAATAAAAAAAGAAGTTATTACCTAAACGGTATTTTGTATAGAGGAATACGAGCTCGCGTTTTATATTTCATCACTTTTTAAATAACTGCCTTGTCCTTATTGAAATGCAATAAACATGGAGCGTCCTATAAATTTGCATATTTAAGCTCGAATTTCTCAAAGTTCCCTTTAATGTCAATTTAATATAAAATTTATTTCAAGTTCTGTGACGAATAGAAAAAGAGATAACGAGACACCGCCGCCTCTTTCGATGATCACCGCCGCGAATTATGTGTTCCGAGTCCTGAATATTAAATGAAGGCGGCAAAAGTAGCGCGAGTCTGCGTGAACTTACCCGAAATTACGGTTATCGAGCCAATCGGTTTCTTGACACAGTTTGCGCTAAATGTACCTACAACAGTCTCTTGAGACTAATTTTATTAAACTCATCCAAAAAAGTCGTTCACGTTTTCAATAAACAGACAGAACGATTTATTAACGGCTTTTGGGTTTCGTTTGAATGAATACTGTTAATTAACTGTAACTGTCACTGTTACTGAACATTCAAAATGCGCAACGTTTTTGAAACATTTCATAAACATTTTAGTATTATAACGATACAGTATAAATGTGTAAACTCGGCTATCAACCGCCAAATAGCGCTGAATATTGTGGTAGATTTTTTCTATACGATATTGCTAACTGTCTGGTTACGCCCAGTTGAGATAAAATCTTTTGAAATGTTCAATAGCTTTGTGTATGAACATGTGTACGAGCCACATGTAGCAATAAATTATACATAGATAAACAGCGTGTATCAGAAGAATATTTCGACTTTTACTTTTCATGTCATTGGAGACTCGCTTTTAGGAGACTCGATATTTCATGCAAATAAAATAAATAAACGCTTCGGTTTTTATCGAGCGTATACCAAAGTCAATTCTGTGTAAGAATAGGATATAAGAATATTGTTATTAGGTTTGACATCTAAGAGTTTTTAGATATGCGCATATTCTAAGTGGATTATCGGCATATTTTTGGGTACGAGCACTTTTAATACGCGGTTTTCCTTCTTGCGCTCGCACACACGTTTCCTCGCTCTGTCTCATTTTTATTGGATTTGTTTTTTTCTTTCGTAGATTTAACAAAAAAAGAACAAAACAAATGGTAAATACAGCCATAAATCAGCGAAACCATGATTCATATTTCGTGAACCTGTGTCAATTACAGGGTTAGGTTTACCTAGAGCAAACGAGAAACTTTTTTTTTTGCAAAAATGTAGTGGTTGTAGGTACTAAGGGTCGGGCCAAAATGGCTAAAACACACAAGTGCTAGGGGAGCGAACTATATGGCTGGCGCGGCAGCGGTTGGCGAGCAATTTTCATTTTTTTTCAACAAACTATTGTAACACTTTAGTTGGGCTGAGGCAAAACTATTTTGATGAAACGATTTATGATTGGACAGTCATAGAATCAGAAGCTTTTGTTCATTATAATTTTTAATTCATATTAGTCTAAATTGACGGAAATCGTGCACATGAAAATGTATTAATTTTCGTTGTTAAGTGAAAAGTTATTTCCACATTTCAGGCAATGTTCATGAGAAAAAGATTACAAGAATCAATCGTCTTCGAGAAATCGATCACATACATTTTGGTTTGATTTATGTTAGTCCCGATCAATATTTAAAAAGTCAGTATTGAGGCAAGGATACAGGCTTGGAGTTACCAAAACCCATCTGTGAAACCCTATTTCAACCTCTTGGGGATTTTCATTGAATCAGTGTTGATAAGCATCTTGTACCTACCTTATTTAGATACCTGTTACTTTTCAGTTACTCTTTCTTATCTGATTTCGATAAGGGTTCGGTTACATAGCAGGGCACAATGTACTATGTGTATTTTCATCTTGAATCTTACTGGTGTTAAGGAAGCACGTGAGGTGTTCCAATATTTTAAGTCTTTACGAAATGAAGTAAAACACCTAATCCCATTGATTCTATGCGTCGTTTGAACGAAGTTTTTAGTTTGTGCTATTTGTATGAAAAACTGTACACGTATACTTTTCTTTTCTGTACGTTTGATGCCTGTAACAATTTAAAACTAAATGTATTTTCTCCAAACACTTTCTCAGACTTCCAACTACTTCCACGTTTCTCATAATAGTTTGAAGCTAACTTATTGTCGGTTAAATTCATTTATTTCGCGAGATTAGTTGCGGGCGTCGTATCTAACCATTTATAACATTTTGTACATCGCTCGACAGTTATGAATTATTCCATGAGTCTCGTCTCACATGAGATGTTCGGATTAAAACTAGTTTATTTTCAAGCGTACGAAGTTTTAGAGTTTACGAAGGAAATTGATTTCCTTTCGTATGCAAGCCACATGATAAACGATTTCAAGTCAATCTTACGTGCTTGTTTAAAATTCTTGTTATGAAATTTTGGTACATTTACGTGTTACACCTACATTACCTACGTACTTACAACTTAGGTAGTTATGTCTGTATATTTTTTTTATTGAATTCAAAAAAATGAACAAGTAAGAAAATATAAGTGTTTTTCGGAAGCAAAATGTGTATTTAATACTAACAGAGAGAGTTAGAAGCAAATTGTGTCCAACGTGTGTGACATTTTAACTGAATATTCCTCATACAAGTCAATCTCAGTTACGTTATTTAGGCATGTGGGCTAAATACATTTCGCTTGCATTGTATTTGAATACCTACGCGTGCTTAGGCAAGGGCGTAATGAGCCGATATGTAACCTATTAGTAAACTATTCCGTATAATGCAGGTTGATTACACACAACAACCCTAAATCGTCATAGCTAACAATCTTAAAGAAAATTTGTGGTTCCATAAGTGGCTTTTTACGCAATGGGTTGTTAGATAGCCGATAGGTACCCGATAGGGGCAAGTTTGACTTTTTTAAAAGTTTATGCACATCTGGATTATTTGAGAATCCCTGGCAATTGGTGCATGAAAACTTGACTTTGAGTATTTTAAATATGTTATCTGTCAACCCAACAAGTGGTCAAAGGTGCTGATCAAAATGTTCATGCCTCGTATATTTCGGGAGAGGGCTTGGCTTGACAGTAGGTATTTTTATGTAAACTAAGATATTTGACATTACTTGAGGAAGTAGAAAGAAGAAGGCAGTTGAGAGTTCCACAAAATTAAAAATTTAGTTAATTTATTAACTTTAAAAAAAATATGACTAGAATCTAAAGCAACTTTTAAAATTTAATTAACATCTAATGTCAGTAAGTTCGTTATTGTCAATCGTCACTTTTGATTATTTTCGATACATAAGCATTAAATTCCTAATTACTCACGACTAAAATAGAAACTAAATTGGAAAGTCATGCATAACCAACGCGAAATTTTCATGCTAATGGCACAGGTATTGACAAACATACGATTAAATGGACATACTAATAAAGTTAAAAGCAAATTTAATGGTATGTACTTGACTAGGTATATTGGTTTATTAAAACCGTTATAAAATAAACTGTTATGGATACTATTCACAATATATTTATTATCATTTACTTTTACAAAATATCAAATATCTAAAATTCCAGTCTGTTTATTGAAAATGGGATTTGGGCGCATCAACTGCATTGTTATGTTTTGTTTGTTTAGTCATTTCAGTTTCGAAGGTTTTTTTACAGGAAACTTTGCTACGCTTGTAGGCACGATGCAGGGGTATGTCGGCCAGGATCCAAATCGATACAATATACGATATTGTACATAATAATGTAACACTTGGATCTGTACATATAGCCCCATTTTTTGTTTGCTATCTACTTGATATTAACCCCTATAATGAAGTTTGTAGTAAACTATAGTTGGGTTCATTTACAACATTCAACGCTGTTTTTGTTGAAACTTTTAAAAGTAGTGTTAGTATTAAACTATCGACCGTATAAATGTCAAATATCAAAAAATCAATATGTCAAGCATTGAACTCGCTTTCCAAATATTATTCACATAGTTATAGAGTCGATTTTATAACAAAATCAATTTAGTCCGCCGCCATAGTTGACTGAAAACGTTACAAAATGAATAGGCACGTTAACAGTTATTTGAACTGTATAGGCACACTAAAACATTCTGTTTGTAATAGATATGGTATTATATGTAACAGGTATATGTAATAGGAGTAATAGGTAGGTATGCGTACTTGACAATGAAACTGAATATTGTGATTGTCCTCGTATAGATGCGGGTAATCCGTAGTAAACACAGGATGGGAACCCGGAATCCGGGATTATGAGGCCAGGGATAGCCCGGGATAGTCGGGGATAGCCGGGGCTAGTCGGCCAGGCAGATAACGTGGAACGGTTTTAATGTGATATTAGCGAGTTAACTCCCATCCCGGGCCGCACTAAAGCAATATGCGATAATCATTAGACGGGCTTCATCCGTCCCCCGAACATGTTTAAGTGATAGATAATGAACTAATATTGTGTATACTGGAACACGTTGTTTATAAACGTATTTGTGATTACATTTTGATGGTCTTGTTCTTAGATTAGTGATATTCTATGACAGTATACTGATCGATTTTTACATTATGAGGAAGTTATTTTGATTGATCTATGTATTCGCGGACCGGATTAGGACCGGATTAGGGCCTTAAACGAAAATGTATTTATAATGTACATAAATACTTCAAAAACTTGTTTGAAAATTGTGATTATGAAAAATAAGCAACAATGATTTGAAATTCTTCAGTGTCACTAATATTTAAGTCACTTCAATTGACATTATATTGTGTTATTATAATTGTTTATCTTGCCAAAATCTTCTCTATTTAATCAGTCAGATTTATGTTAGACACATACAATGTCAATGACAAACAACATGTTTTATATCATTGTCTATTTCGAGTCAGATTTCATCTCTACCAATCTCTCAGGAACTCGTAAAAAAGTTACGTAAACTAAGATATCTCAGTTTATTACATACAGGTAAGAATACTGTGTATCTTCACAGTATATTACATAATCCCTTATGAGTCAAGGTACTCTGCGTGACATTTTTCAGGGCTTTCTATACTCAAGTCATTTTTATCCTCAAGTCTTACTAGCTCTTCTAAGGGAGGGAGAGACACAGTGCTACACGGCACATAGCGCCATCTTGCTTTTTCAACTGAATTACTCTTATTTTAGGAGATGGTGGTACGTCCCTTGATGTGTTTAGTTAGGTAATCTCATAAACAGTTCGTTGAGCCGCCGTTTGACCTGGCTTTGAGTACTGTTCCTACCTCAGATACATACTTACGTAAATGTATCTTTTATATGAACGTGTTCGTAAAATATACCGCAAGAAAATATACTTGAAAAAGTACTCAGATTATAACGCTGGTTCGTTATTTCGTTGAGTTTATTATTTGTTCAGGCATTGCTCTTCTAAACATGAGTACCTACCACATTTCTTGTAATGAAAAATGTTAATAATTGACAATATAATACCTTTTAACCGGAGCTCAGACCTAGTTTACTCTTTTCATTCCATACGGAATCGGTTTAGTGCCTTAGCTACAAACATAACAAAAACAAAGAATTACATTCGCAATTATATTATTGGTATCCAAGTATGAATTTGGTCGAATTGACAGTACCTTCGTCATACTAGCTTCTGCTTATGATTTACACGAAACCTTCTCAAACGAATGGTATACATAAATTGTAACACATACCTACCTACCTATATTTCATCCAACTTCTTTCGGGTCGTATGAATGTGTGATGTTACAAAAAAGGTCGAACTAACAGCCGTCGATTATTGTAAACCCTATTATTCGGCAACATCTGTGTCAATTGAAAGACGACCTTACGGGACACGGGCACAGATAATGATGTCAGAATCAAGCTTTTATATACTTACATATTATGTGTACACACGATACGAAACCTTTCATCTAAGCCAGCTGAAAATACACCTAGAAAAAAATGGGTTTTGTGATCAAAATATGACAATATCATGTGTCGATAAGTTTAGCAATCACTAACTTAAGGAATTTAATATTTTTTTCATTAGAAACCCTAAACTCATTTAGCGGGCACCAACTCATCATATTGTGGCATTTTAATTAAAGCAATCCCCAGACGATATTTCTTGTTGTTAGAAAACTGCGATGTAAATAAATCTGTCCTCCACCTAAATAATAAATAACAGCGGTCTCATTCGAATTTTTACTACGGAATCTCGATAGCTATTTCGTTTTCTCAGCAAAAGAAATATGTTTATGGGCCTGTTTATGCGATGGCAAGACCTTTGTTTACGTCAACGTTACGGCTACGTCGCGTTACTCAGCCCTCAGCCTGTATGATATACAATATTGGATATGAACCTAATATCTATTCACATTTGCTACTTTTATCAAAGTTTTCTACAAACAAATAATGGAGTTACATCAATTCCCTTTTACTTTTGTTCGCTCGTAGCGTCGGTGAAAAATGGCTATTCGATTTCGTTTTTCCGCGAGGGTGCAGCGATGCATCGCAATATCAGCGGGTGTCATCAGGTTTAGATAGGAGGATGGATTGAAGGGGCGCTCCTACTGTTGACTCTATCAATCAGATCAATCGGCAAAGGACAACAGTTATCACAAACTGCGAGGAAAGGTCGCCCCCTCGTTCCGATAAATCAATAGAAACGGATCGGGTACCGAGATTGTTCTCATTCGTTTCTCTTACTAATGTCATTTAATATATTATATAATATTACACATGGTAAACTTCGGTCTAGATGGATTTTCATTTCTCAATCATGTTGAAATAGATGAATTTTGTGGACATAGAATTCACATATTTGAACAAAAATATTGATGGGTAAAAAAATGTAAACGAAACCGAGTACAATATCATTATGTTTTGTTAATAAAAAGAAAGTATCCATGTTTTATTAAAACTGTGAAACATGAAAACTTTTGTAGACAACTATAGCAAAAATGCTACTTCATACTTGATTTCATTGATGTAGATAATGAAAGAGATCCCTCGACCATTATTCTCAAGATGGGATTTTTTCTGCGTTCTCATTTCACTTTACAGATTCTCCACTTCACAGTTACGGCAAAACATGTCACTTCGATCCGACAGTGAAAAACAACCCGCACGTCATTTGTCAACGTCAGCAGCTCAACGCGGGGCAAAACATAATTTCATAAAGACATCGTTGTTACGCTGAACCACTTTTTACAGTATTATCGAATTTCTTATTTGATAAATTCCACCTGAGGTGACGGGGATATCATGTGTCTACTCTCCACGCAGCTGGAAGCCTGTTTTTGTTTGTTGTTCCAATTTAAGTGGGACAGTGAATAGTTATTGAATGTGGACACAGGTATAACAACATTGACAACAAAGACACGAGACGCTTTGATTGTATAGGAAACTGATTTTGAGTGTCCGTTCTCCGAATTTGAGGATAAGTTGGAATTGGGAACTGTTGCTACCGGCTGCGGAGATTGTAAACATACGATTGTATGATAAAGGTTTTTATGTTATTTTTGAAAATGTGATTGAATCGATTTATTAGAATGTTGTCAGTATATATGAAGTAAAACTAAACACATATCAGAACTAGTGCCTTCAACAACTTTAAGTTGTGTTTTTTGAAAATGCTTCCCTTCGTATTGTGTTTGTGTTTAATTTTAACTTTGTGTTTCGATAGAAAAATAGATAAAACCAATGCAGTATACGAGCGTATAGCGTATCTAAGCAGGTACTGAATGGAATTACGATGTAATTGTTTTTAAACGATAAGCGTATCTAATGATAAATGATGCGGGGTTCTGAGGCAGTAGCTCGCAAGATCGAGGCACAACGAGCGTTGATTAAGTTATGTCAATCTCAGAGAGCTCGTACGTCAAATTGCTTAACGAAACAATAAAATAGAAAGGAAAATCTGGAGACGCACGAAATAGTTGGTTTTGGATGTAACACAAAGGAAACTGATAAATAATTCAAATGCTGCAATGCGGTCCTCAAGGAATTGACAAGGAATGTAGTCGCGTGTAGTGGCACTGAGGAGCTGTGAGCCGTAATAGTGCACTGGAGGCGTACACCTACTTGACGACTTCAATTGAATCTGCATTATCCGATACTCGTATATACCTTACCTGATTATCTTGCAACAAACTACATAAAAAAGTACCAATATCCACGTAAATTATTGTCCAATAAACGTAGTATTATATTTTGTAACCTCGTAAGCCGAAATAAATAATACGCGGTAGTTGTCCCGGATGTTTATGTACGGCTCGAATTGTTACTTCTCTTCGGAGTACGAAACATACACAAACATAATTGTTCACCCTGCTTTTACATAGTCATGGTATTATGTGAAACCTTTACATCAGAGAGGCAACTTTTCGACAAATTTGAGCGGTTGAAGCTAACAAAAAGTTAAGTAATTAACGTTTCAGCGGTTTCAAACTTCCTTAATACCATGCGTGAACTGAATAGAACGGTTACAAAAGAATATAATGTTCTATTATCCTTGCAGCGTTTTGTAACTATTATCAAAAACTTTATCGTAACGAGGAGGGGGATATTGACAATACGAAAGTGTACATGAATGAGTCATTCGATACCTACACTAGGAGCAAGTGTTGTAGCGAATCCATTAATTATGAAATTCAATTTGACCGCTCCATTTATATTACTGACACATACGAAGCGAGTTATACCACACCATATTAGACGGCAACATCGTAATTAGTGGTGATAGGTGTTCGTCTCTATATTACACCAACATTTATTAGATCTTTTGAGCGTTATAACGTAAGCCATCTTGAAACGCTGGCAGCATTCGTAAACACCTCAAAGCCACCGATTAATGAGGGAACCATCCGAAAAATTTCTATCCCAAGTATCCCTATCACGTAACGAAATATCTATAATTTGATGGGAGGAATTTCATTAATACGCACTAAGTTCGCAATCTTCGCAAGAGAAAATAACTGGACTATCCGAATTAATTGAATATGGATAAAATTCTCATTAATATATTGATTATAATTAAGTTACCAAAAGACTACATCGTCATTGAATATTTAAGCGAGGGCCGCGAGTAATCAGTATTCTGTTCAGATCCTGTTAGTTTGGTTAGGCCGCTCTCAAGAGTCTCAAAGGCGATTCCCTAAACAGATTACCTAACCACATTTATATCTATGGCGTAACACAAATATTAGCATAATTAGTTCAACTCACGCTCTTTAAATATATGAACGTGCCTCGTCTGATCAATTGTATGAGCGTGTGTACTTAGGATCATCAAGAATGTTTTTGCTAAATTGTAACAAAAAACTTTTGATAAATGGGAGCGACGTTGTGTGTTTTTTGGCACTAAACTACGTTGTCGATTTGTTTGATATTCCGTGTGGGTTTGACTTTTTGACAGAAATGGTGGCTACATCAATTGTGTGAACAGGTGTATGTAGAGTGACATAACCAAAATAACCGAACCACGTGATGGAAGTTCTAATGTTAATCAATAAAATGGGAAAACAATCTGCGGGCAGCTATTTGGTTCGAAGTTCCTTCTGATTGGTTGTTGGTCTAACTTCCTATAAAACCATGGCCGTAGTAACAATTAACTTGGATGGCACCTTAAAACTAGATAGGGTCACATTCTATCAGCAATAACAATTCTGCGTCCAAGCTCGGTATCGACTTGCATGAGGTATATGTGAAATAAAATGTAGGATACACGTGTAGGGAAAGTCTATTCCTAAAGTTAATGAAGTTTTTAATCTAAAGTGTTTTTGTTACACCTGTGTTCTAAAAAAAAAAGAATTAAACTTGTTTATAATCTATTTTCTCAAGCCAAACCAAAAAATGTTTAAAAGTAAATCATTTTAAATTTAAATAGTCATTCGTTTTACATTTTTTTTGTTCGTAATTGTTTCATTTTTACTCGAGAGGTTTATTTCAAATAGTTGTGCGACCTAAATAAACCATTCCTAGTCCGAGTGTTTTATGTTCAAAAATAAAATATCTAAACCCAAACGTACGACTGTAAAAATGTCGGCTATTGCTTTTGACGGAACTTTTATTTATCTTCTTTTAATAGCCTGAAACGTGTCAGCAGCTTTTGAATTTTCGGACTATAGCCAAATATTTAGAACCTAAATACGGCTGAAGTTAAGTTAGAGCTCTTTCAAGTAGTTGAAATGGTTTTCGTCAATTTTTTTGTGTCTGATATTTATTCAGTGTTATTTTTAGTAAAATAGCTTCAGCTATGTGATAAGATGGTATCAGATCCTCTCGAAAATGTTATGGCTTCTAGAAATGTTGAGTGACTTTTCATTGGTAAGTATTAACATTATGCAATTACCGTGTATGACATTTTTTAATGATATCTTACAATAACATGTGACTTTTGAAAAGCATGTGTTTTTTTATGACTCGAATTGCAATTACCGTGCGGCAAACGATCCCGCACGGTAATTACAATTGTTGTATTTTCACAAATATTTACTATTTACGCTTCGATAGATTTGTACATTTCTACAATTAAACAAGTTGAAGTTTCATCACTACATAGTATAAAACAAAGTCGCTTTTTCTGTCATCATGTTGTATGTCCCTATGAACGCTTAAATCTTTAAAACTACGCAACGGATTTTGATGCGGTTTTCAACAATAGATTGAGCAATTCTTGAGGAAGGTTTTAGTGTATAATAAGTTTAGGTTTTGTGTAAACTGACAATATTACAACGATATTAGTTAAACATGTCGGAAAAAATTAAGCCATTCGAGAGCTTTCCTCGAGAACGCTGCCAAAACCTTTTGCGTTACAACAAAACTATGTATGGCGGGTTTGTACCTCTTTAATAAATCTACAAAAAAGTCCGCGGTGGTATATGTCTATCTTCCAAGGATAACCCACAATAACCATTTTTATGTGTTTTCTTAATACAGTAAAATTATGGGTTATTTACGAACCTATTTTTAACAATACAGTATTAATCCTTATCCAAATAAATAAGTTAGATATATTATACATGTAATATAGAAAAAAATTGCCTTTTACACTACACCAAAAAAGTGAATAGGTAATGAGTTATCGTAATATTAAAATCTCCGCGCGAGAAATTAAAAATCGATGAAACGTAGCGAAGATATCGTTGGCATCTATATACTAATATACTTATACTAATATATAAAGCTGAAGAGTTTGTTTGTTTGTTTGTTTGAACGCGCTAATCTCAGGAACTACTGGTTCAAATTGAAAAAATATTTTTGTGTTGAATAGACCATTCATCGAGAGAGGTTTTAGGCTATATATCATCACGCTGCGACCAATAGGAGCGAAGAAAAAGTCATAACTTATATCTTCTAACCACGCAGACGAAGTCGCGGGCAACAGCTAGTTGGAAATAAAAAGTACTAAGAACTTCGACCGTTCACTACATTTTATCTTTATTTTGTAAGGAACAAAGGAAAATACGTCTCAATGAAAAACGCTTCATTAGTCTTATTCCAGATTCGAATTATAATTTAGGTCCAGCTTTCGATAGCGATATTTTTAAGGAAAGTACCACATACAGTACAATTTTGTTTTCTATTATCTCCTGTTATCGATTAACTCTACATTACAATGTTATATTCTTAAGTCTCATTAGTAAGAGTCACTTTAGATATACTCGTATTCGAAGTCAAAAATCGCTAAACGTAGAGGATTACTTAAGTGTAAACTGAAGGGCTTAACTCAGACCAGTTTTACTGGACTTAACAAAGAAGGCGACGATCGCCATTTAATACGAGAATCTGGCTTAAACTGGATAAATCCGAACTTATGTGGTAAGTCTAACACTACAACGAACTGCGATTTAAAGTAATATCATCAATACGTTTGTTTGTTGATCGCTCAATGGGCAATTAAAATAGGTACTTCATAATTTTAGGATACAGAATGGACTCTATTAATACTGTTTATTACATACCTACAATAGGTAGGTACTTAGGCTTATTTGTAAGGATTAATTTCAAGAACCCCTTTTTATTCCGTCACAAGAAATTAATAACCTAATCTGAGCAACGTTAAATATTAGTAAGGTTCTGAGAAAATCTCATTTTTATTAAATCGCCTCGTCTCTCGACGACCTTTAGTAGCTTTCAGAAAATGTAGCAACTGGATGCTATTAAAACTAGCTCAAGTGACAAAATTCTAACACTATAA
The DNA here is from genome assembly GCF_003590095.1 of Trichoplusia ni. Classification (NCBI taxonomy): domain Eukaryota; kingdom Metazoa; phylum Arthropoda; class Insecta; order Lepidoptera; family Noctuidae; genus Trichoplusia; species Trichoplusia ni. The sequence continues at coordinate 6,890,390 of NC_039491.1, forward strand.
CTCGGATTTAGAATTATGTTTATTTGTTTTACAAAAAGGCCCTAGGATGTGATTAATATCGTGCGAGATACAATACATTGCGGAGCCGTGCAGTTGTTGTGTCATAAGTAATATACCATCGCCAGCAATGAAGCGCAAACCGCGCAAAACTCGCTTCATCGAAATGATACTTTAGAACGAGTATCTGAACTTTGGCTACGAATTAAGGGTATAAAGAAATAAGGGAAATATTCTGTCAAATGCTCAATAGGTAAAGCGACCGGCCATAGTAAATGCTTATTGGGTGCTGTATTCACAGCATAACAGTGCATAACGTGGTCAGCGACGCGCGTCGGTGCATCGCGATAGGAGCGCAACATGCTATGCTAATGAACCGTTGACTCGGATAAAACCTAATTTATGAACGTTGGCTGCGCGATCAGGCTATTACTGTGCACAGATGCAATACCCAATAAATTGTTTGGATATAGTTATAAAAAATATCAGCTATTCTCGTTACTAGCTATAATAGTTTGAATCGACCATGATTCGCCGACCTATCGTCCTATTGTAAAATTTCTTAGGCCGATTTTAATTAAATGCATAATTTCACAGTTTATTTAACACACATTTCAACAATATTACATGTAGAATAAAGTAATAGTCGAAAGTAAACTACAACATTACATGGCTAGGTAGCTTACACACTATGTTAACGAATGTTACCCAACAGTCACAAAAAACCAAATGAAATTCGCATCCGAAATTGAAAGCGTGGATTTTTTACGTCCAAGGTAGATCCCGCTCATCAGACTACAGACGCGGCATTCGGAATTCTAAATTCCCTATCTAAAAGGGGCCAGAGGGACCGGAGAGGCATTTCAAAAAGCAACAGATAATAATGTTTATATATCATTAGTGTGAGAGAATTAAGCGCCGGCAATAGCTTTGTGCAAGCCTAAATACACGTATCAGACATGATGAATAAATCCATTGTTTTATAATGTGTTTGATACGCGTTATTTAAGTACGCCCAGATGTTATACACTTGACTTCAATGCTGCTCTACTATTTGTATTGTTGACGTCTTTTTGATAGACCATTGCAAAATACCGTGCTATAAGAGTAGGTATGAATCCGTACGATTCACTTTTATTTATTATTTACAATTACATCACTTTACCTTTGACCTATAAGAAGAAACATTAGGCTACAAATTTATCCATAAGTTAAAACTCAGCCAGCGTTACAATCATCAAATAAATTATTACACCCTACTCGACATGACCCCCTTAATATTTCTCATGGGAATGGAAATCTTAACAAGAATAATTATGTATGTTGACAATTGACTTCATCCTTTATTACTAAAACTTCAACTGGCAAGTTAGTAAATTTCGTCGTAAACAAGGGCAGAAATAACTCGCGGCGTTCCTTTTTGAATGGAGATTCGTACTCGCCTGGGGACATACATATTTATGTACTCACTTGTGAAGAATGAAGCCAATGATCAAATCTCAAAAACGAGCATTCTTTTGAAACAATTTCGAAGCAACCATTTTGGGAAATTGTTTCTATATTAAATCAATTATTTTTTCCGCGTCATAGACAGAGTATACACATTATTGTCTACATATGTTACTTTAGTTCAAATTGAGATTTTGGAGTCACAGTATTTGAGTCCAATAAATATAAACTGAGCAGAATTTAGACATATCTCCACAGACCAGCTTGTCAGACTTTAGGTAAAGCGGGTCCTGACTACAATAAGATTGATTCATTGAGGTGTGAGGGCTGAGCCGTCTAATTCTATATCAAACCAACTCGATCTATTTCCCATTCACTGAATTCCTACGATGTTATTTTTGAAAGTAAAGCTATTAACTTGTAAGCGTCCTTGAGTAAAATCTATTAAAACGTAGACACTATTTTGCTAGTTATAATAAAACAAAAAGCTATACATTTCTACGAAACGGTTAGTCGTATAAATAGTAGTAAATAAACAGAGAATTAATATCCCATTAAAAGAGAAGTGATTAGCAGAGCTGAACTTCAAAGCAGGCTTCTAGTTTTTGCCCGAAAAAGGGTTATCGCCGCTTAGTTACAGTATCTGGCATGTCGGACTAGTATTTATACCGGCAACCAACATCGATATTTCGAGTTGTATTTCTCAGATTTTAAATTCTAGTCTTGAACGCGCAATAGAAGTATTTTTTGCAGTAACATATAACCTAAAAAGAAGTATAAATGGACTCAGGTAGACCTGTGGAACTTTCCAGAATCGGATCACAGATCTGGCTTGTATCCGATCCAATGGCTTTCTGTCAGATATTGCTTATCTGAATCGTAAACCACAACGAGCAAAGTTATAAAGCTTAAAACCCAAGCGAGTCGTTCATTGTTCAGAAATTTTGTGGTAAACGTACCATAAATTTTGAGCTCAGGACAAAGTTAGTGAATAATTTTCTGTGTCTCTGTTTATTATAAGCTGGATAAGTTGTTTGAGAGTCGCGGCTCGTAATCAACTACACGAATGTGTAACGCACTTCACTGAATGTCGGTATAAACACAGTAGGTTATTCACTCACCTTCGCCAAAAATGTATAACGATAAAACGTGCTTCCAACAAGTTATTTCTCGAGAGATAAAAAATGTTTTGTACGTCTGCCGCTGAGAGTACTAAAATGAGTCAAGAATTATTGTTGGTATTAAAACAAAAAGAAAATTAAGAAAAGTTCTCAGTTAAAAGAGGAAAGCAAATAAATAAAATACGCATGCAATAAAGACAACTTTCTTGGAGCTTAGTAATTGAGACTTCTCTCAAATCCTTTGCCGCGCTCTGCCTAACTCGGTTAGACCAGCTGGTCCGAGTTTTTACTTTTCTTTCAACAAAGTTATTACTCTTTAGTGAGTGGTATAATTTTGCGTGGTCAAAGCGAAAGAATAACTTCGTTCTTAAATATCATAAATAATTTTATATTTCAAGGTTTTGATTGAAGCGTGAGTCCAGGCGGGGTTTGAAATATTGCTCTAATTTATCATTCGTACTCACCGAGCTGATGATGATATATATTTTTGTTGTTTTTGTGAATCTTTTTATACTTTCGACCCGTAAAGAGAATAACGTTTTCGGTTAAGGAAAATCCATATTTATCTGATTTGTAGTTTCGCTTCGATTTTGTTAGTACATATTCTCACTTCGAATCCTATGGTTGATTGAAATTTTCTGGTTATTTATTTTTTGGCCTTCATAAGTACGGATCATGTAAATACAACGAGAGAACCAGTAGAGCTAGTATTGAATTTACGCTTTCGTATTGTTGTAAAAACTGTTTTCCAGAAATTGGAATTCCTGCCATATTGAGGCTTCGTTTTACAAACACGAAATATAACAGGAACGGATTTAGAGTGAATTTTATTTTTTCCGAACAGTATTTTGGTCGTCAAAACCCTTAGTCCCGGAAGCGGAATTCCTTTTACTGAACTCTTGCATCAGTCCAGACTAAAAGTATTGAAAATTTCTTATGATCGACAATATTCCAGTATATATAGATTTGCGAAAGTTCTGGTATAATACTCTGATTTACACCCATATTTTATCGATGGCGGAAATAAAAATAGAGTCGGTATATCTGAGAGGACAGACATCGCCCTACGTTTCCTCTTAATATCAATGTTTGGCTGTCGCTGACCCAGTGGCCCAGATACGCAAATTGTACATTTTTCTTAGTTGGAAGTTTTGGGAGTGCCATAAACAGGTACTATAGAGGAACAATTGGTTTTTTCTTCTTTTATTGAGTCATATTTCATTTTACTTGTAAATATATAATGTTTTTAAGGGTAAAACCGTTACTTTTAAGTCACAAAACATCGAATTATAAAGAGACACTCTCTTTATACTTCTAAAATACTAACTTGAAAAAAACTGAGCTTGTGAACCGTAGCTTAATAAAGCTTTATTCATTTCTTATATACATCAAAATAAATTGACAAAAAAAAAAGTACAGTCGAATTGAGAACCTCCTCCTTTTTTTGAAGTCGGTTAAAAAGAACGAGTTCTGACATTATAATTAGTGGGATTGTCGACTCACAAAATGAGTAAATACATATGTGTGACAGCTGCGCACACGTCTGTCCGCCCCGGCTGCACCCGAGGGAATTAATCTATCAGAGAGAGTTACCTGCTGATACATACCTAGATACCTACCTACAGGAAGTATACAACCGTCACATCAAGTAACCCTTTGCAGGTGTGAGAGCGTGATGCATAACATAATGTAGAGCGGCATCTCTCTTCCACTACGACGTCATAACAGTGTTTGTAGACCCCCAGATACTTATACAATGATAAATCGTATTGCAAAACCCTATATTTACTCTGCTACCCATAAAATATTCATTAGTTTTGAAGGCACCATGCAGGTATTATAGACTTACACTTTTAATAGCTCAATTTGTGCAGACAATAGAATATAAATAAAATATGAATTTTGGGTTGTTCCTGAGGGAATGTCAGATACCTACGCAACAATACAATGCAATCCCAAAGCAGTTAGATTAGGGAACCTCGTTTTCTATTTATAAATATGAATTATAACGGCACTTTTTATTAGATTCAAGCACTTAATAACTATCTATGCGACGTCATGAAAGTCTTTTACTCTACAAAACTTTGTCCTATTGTTATGTTCAGTTGAAAAAATCCCTTAAATAAATATATAACAACGATGTAAATTAAGCAATAAAAAATACAACGTAGACTACTTCAATTTTAGGTCGGGTTATCGTTATAACATCTCAACTTTTGAAAAAAGTGTCGGACGTTTAATGAATTTTAATTTACAAGTAATGCTTTGAGGTATTAATAAATGCTGATTTTTTTTATTTATTTAACTGATGGAGAGCGGAGGTTTAGTAATATTGTTCCGTTTTTTAACCTTGAGTATGAACACACTTAAAAAATACCTCTATCTAGAAATTTAACAAACACTTCTGTTACACTTTTTTCTTGGAATTCTTTCGTTACGAAATTAATATTAAATTAATCAGCATGCTTTGCCACTTTTGCTCTTCTGAGTAATACCATTATAGGTTCACGACCAGAATATTCGAGGAACTAGACGGCTAAAGAATCATATATGAGAGAAAGCATAAAATAATATAAAAAATTCACAACTTTCACACAACGCCATCTAGGCTCAAACTAAGCAGAGCTTGTATTATGAGTACTAATCAACTGATAAGCATACTTATATATTTCTAAATACATACATAATATAGATAAATTACACCCAGAGACAGGACAAATGACCGTGCTCATCACACAAACACTTGTCCTGGATGGGAATCGAACCCACGACCTCCGGTATAGCAGTCAGGGTCACTAACCACTAGGTCAACTGGCCAGTCAAAAATAGTTAAAACTTATTATATTAATCCACTTGTCCGTTAAAACATCATAACCTGCACTTAAGATGACTGCATAAATCTCTAAATTAAAAATGGACCAATGCAAGTCGTGACTCTGAGGGTTCTGTAGATACAAGTAAGTAAATTTTCAATAAAACAGTACACCCTTCAAATGACACTAACAAGAATTGTTGCTTAGTAGCATTTATGATATACAGCCTCCTCGTTGATTGACGGACAGACACCTAATCAGAACAAGGGTTCCATTTCCATACCCAAAGGGTAAAAATGAATATTAAAGATTTTTATTTCAGTAATTCACTAATCAAATTAATTTCTATTGCGTGTTACATCACGGCGAAATGAAAATTTACGCCCATTACGCAGCATGAATAAGATCCGTATCCACATCCGTTACACATCCGCAGGGAGCTATAGGATCAAAATCATGCATAAATAACATTTAAAAAATCATGACCAACAAACATATGTGCGTCCAGAAGCATAAACGCTATTATATTATGATTGATTGTGTGGAACGTTCTGTGCCAAGGCCGAGAGGGGATGCCAGGGGAGAAGTATGAGGGGGGTGAGCTTTCTCACCACTGTTACTCAAATTACACTTGAGTGTACTTTTATAGCAATATGTTATTCCAGAGACAGGAACGATTCATTCGCCCATTAATAAAATGTTCATAGTTAAACATGGTTTTGTTTGCTGTTTTTTTTTCATCTGTGACATAAATATGTGTTGGTATACAATAACGTGATTTTTTAAACAATGGGCACGGAATTCCTAAATGAACAAGCATCTAAATGTGGCGTTGCTTGCAAAAATAACACTGGATTTTGCCTGAACTATAAGCAGCTTCCGAAGTTTCAAAACAACAACAACACGGCATTTGAGAAAAAAACCAGCCAATGCTAAAGCCATAAAATACATTTTCAATTTCAAAAAGGTTGTAGCAAAATAGACAGGACTCTAAACTGGCTGAAATGTTATTAAATTGTATAGAGAAAACAAAAAGAAATTGTAAAGAGAATTTCGTAGAGCATTAAGTCCTCTTTTTGTGCACTTGGAAAAACAAGCAACGATCGTTGAAAATCCTGTCTGATAGGACGATAAATTGAATATTGCTATCAATTATTTTTCTTGTTACCTAGTCTATTAGTTTTTAGGGTTCCGTACCCAAATGGAAAAAATGGAATCTTTTTAATGAGGTGGTGTGGTCTGGTGCCTCCGTCCATCATTAGGCATAGAACTTTTCATAGATGGTGTAGTTACCGGAAAAAAAATTATATCAAGGTTAAGAAACGAGTGAGGCTGTCATAAATTTATTGACGTATTACAAATAAATTTGGGAGTACCAACTAACGAGAAATTTATTTGTCACCCGACCTATTTATTTTTCTTGTGCGTATTAATAAACCCTCGGTGTCGATGTCGGTAAAAAGTTGCTTATGAAAAATATATTAGGGTAAAAGGAAATAGTCTTTTTGACGTATTCTAATGGAACAGGTTAAAAGACTCGCTATGATAAAAAACTGTCATAATAAATGAGTTTTAATTACAAATCAAAACAAAAAAATAGATTTTGCTACCTCCAAATTAAGCTTCATCTAAAATCCGAGATTGCTATGTATGTCTAACTAAATATCTGTAATATTAATAGTATACGTTCTACACCTTGCGAGTTTATCCACACTTAAGTTCTATAGTGGGGCAACGGACACACCCGGTCGGCAGCCTCTTGTATTTTACATTGAAATTCTCAAAACGACCTCAACGTGTTGATCCTCTATCCCTGCGTAAGCCGAAAGGACCAAGTAATAATAATAAAGGTACAGTTCACCATCACAGATACATTAACATTATAACGACCTTTATTGCACAGAACATAAGAACGTGTTTTGTTAAGCATTGTTGTTACAAACGTAAAGGCAGTTGTACGTAATAGTGAACATTATTTTACTGTAAATTGCTTTGATATAATCAGACAAAGCATGTTTATAAGTGTTTTAATTGAATAGGAAAATTAAATTCAGCCGTTATGTGTTCGACGATGACTGACATTGTGATAATATTAGATTTGCTATCAAATAGAATTACTTAATGCTGAATACTGAAGTGCCTCAAAATAACTTAGTTCCAAAAATAAATTGACGTATCTTAACGGACTAAAAATTTTTAAGCATTTTATACCCATTCGACATCTCACTACTATTCTATACCTGCTATTAATATGTACTGCCGTTACGAGTAATACACGTTTGTACAGGCATCACGTTTGTCTTCAGAATATTGCGATTCAGTCGGCGTCGCTGAATAGGTAAATTGTCACATAAACCAGTTATCAGTCTTTCACTAATACGTAGGCCCTGCGCCGTTGATTAGGGCAGACATTTGCACACCCCTTGTTAGTTCACCTGTGATACCGGTAATAATTAATTCCAAACCCATGTAAACCTTTACATAGAACTGTTTACCCGAACATTATACTGTAACACAACACATTACCTCCCCTATTTTAATGTAACGGTGATACACATAAACGCTAGTTGTTACGGGTCTTGCCTATCCATTGTAAATGAATGTTTGCCTTTAAACTTCGTTAATAGTAATCCCGGATACATAAAATGACCTGTTACCGTTCAGATTTTATCTATATAGGTACAGGGTTTTACATGTATATAAAAAGTATTTAGGATAATTAAATGAAAGGTTTTATGTAGCTGTTATAGTCAGTTGAGAATTTTTTAATGTTTATTTTTTTGCAATTAAAAATTTCATTATTGTTTTGTCAGGTAAAAAAAAAACAAGATACTTTGATATATGTCAGCAATTAAAAATGAGTAAATAGAGTACAGTACATGTAATAAAAAGATAGTGTAATAAATACCAAGCATTATTTATGATTTACAAGCTTTTGCCAGCAACTTCAACAGCCTGCAACTTGTATTTCCGTTAGCCCCCGGGAACTATACGTCCTTTCTCTGGTGTCAAACAATCTACAACTAAAATTTCAGTTCAAAATTTTAAATAATACAAATCTAACTTCAGAACATCATGCTCGTGGGGATATGAAAAGAATATCCTAGTTATAAAATAAAAACTAAAAAAGTGTACCGAGATGTTTTCAGCAAATTAACGTAAAAGAGCATCTTTAGTGGTGCGTTCAAACCATAGTTAAGTCACTTAATATTCAAACAGCACACGTTCGCCGGGTGGCAAACGGAAAAATCCAATTAACTTCATACGAAGAGTTGGAGCCAAACTCGCCGCCCCACTCGCGCGCCACTCCACGCCACTCACACTAACGACTATTTTTCAATAACATTAATGGAATAACCTCCACCTCATTACGCAGACAAATGAAAGTTCCCTATCAAACATTCATTTCCCTTTGATACCTACTTTCATATTACCTACGTAATAAGTTTCCTTTGTGTTTTTCATTTTATGAAAACCGTAATAATTCACAATTCTTCTTACTTTTGAAAATTAATGTAGTCAAGTTAAATAAAGAGAAAGTAGTGAAATTAGAGGAATACCTACTGTTGTAAAGGACAAATATATTTCAATTGTGACGGAGCCATGTGGGAATTACGGGCCCGAGGCTACCGGGGAACATTGAATAAAAAATAGAGGAACAACGTTCTAAGGACGCTTTTAAATCTAATTTAAATAAACGAATTATTAAGATAAAATAAAATAACCTTTCTGCTCTTTATTTATCGTAGTATTAAATTTCAAATGTAACTGGTACCTAGCTCTCAAATAGATACAAAGATAAATATTAGTATATAATAATAGGTATTAGTGAGTAAAAATAAGTAAACAGCGCCGTCATTCGATTTCTTCATATTATTCGGCTATAATCTCTTGTGACGAGAGGTGTCATAAAAGATGAATTAATGATTATGGCGGAGTATCGGGAAACCTTTTTCTTATAAACTGATATCAATGTATCTCTAGAGGTGTGTGAAATAAAGGCTGGGTCATTGCTTCGCTTCCTGGAAGTATTTTAATAAACGTTACATATACATATGTTCATACAATTTAATTCAGACTAATGAATGATGATGATTTTTTTTATTTACACTTACGTATTTAATATATTTTTTATTAATAACAAAACGAAACTTAATACCTTTCGCGAGTTTTTTATAAAGAACTCTCACTGGTCCCCATGTACCGAACGTGTCAACCCCAAAACGGCTCAAAAATATACCAACAAAGTTAATTTTTATATTTCTACTCGTTAAATATTACCTTATGTAATGGCAGAAATGCATATCACGTTAAAAATAAAGCTGTGAAAAAAGAAAAGTCTACAGTTAGTTGTAGGATGTTATGCCCAATTGTCCACTTATCTCAAATCAAAGCCTATTAAATCGTAAATTCACTAGACCAAAGACTGGGTTGTTGTGCATATCAATTCGCTGATACCTATTTGGCGTCTTGTTCGGCTCGTGAATATTTCATATCGATACAATCAACGCGTCCCGAGGCATTTGCCAGTAATTTAGTGACAATGGTCTATTTAACCGTAGATAATAGTAATTTAATGTGAATTGTTATGTGATTTAGCGTAACAATGTGTTTGATGATGTATTTACAAGTTGATTAAACTGAAAGCTTCACTTGGAAGGATGCAACGGTTACAGTTTTGAATACTGAAATCGGCATGACGTCATTCAGCTATACTTTTTTCGGATATTGACGTCATAATTATTAGTTAATTTATGTACCAGAAATTTTAAAGATTTGAAACATCAATTTTCAAACACTTCTCTAAACGAACACTGTCTCAAGTACCATTCCGCAAACATAATAATAAAAAGAAAATAAAAGATTAAGCTTCCAGCGACTCTAACGGAGTTCTTACGATTTATTGTTTTTTTTTACAAGAATCAAGATAACAAGCGTTAGATACAATACAATGGTATCGTGTGTCATTCTGCTCACGTCAGCGTTCTCGGCAAAATTGCGTTTGTCATTCGAGTTTTCCCGACACTATTTTCCCGAAAGAGGCGTGAATATTTTTGCTTAGTTACAACTTACAATGTTACGAATATTATTCCATGTTAACGATTGTTTTCTCAACGTCACAATTTTTAGGTCACCTTTGTAGATGCAGCGGCGTTTTTTACTATTTCAGCTTTCATTAATGTTATTAGTTACATTAAATTAAATGTAATATTTACTCGTAAAAATAAGCAATTGCTGCCAATCGCACGCACATATACAATTATATTAACATACTTAATGCTAAAGCCCGACTAGTTTCGAAACCAACCGGAGTCCTTAATCATGAGGTGACACGGTGACGGTGTCGCGTCACCTCATTTATGGGTTACTGCGCAAAATACGAGGCGCCCGATATTATAAATAAAAATAATCATGTATCCACTTCACTATAACTGCTATTTTACACATACATATTAGTAGTACGTTGAAGTTTAAACAATTCAGCTACAAAATGTAATGCGGATGTTTCAAGAAATTTTGATATTACCTACATTGTTATTAGAGTAACCAAATACGATGATCCGTAGTGACCTATCCAAAATAAAAAGGTAAATTAGTGACGTCAATCGGTGCTTAGTTACGGACTACAGTCCCTACGTCCCTTGCATGTTTCCATGGTGACATCAGGCTTGTAAATACTCGAAAGGGTCTCCTCTCTAGCAATCTATTAGACGATCCAAAAAGGATAGCGTGACGGCACCAGTTGTGCTGGGGACGCTGGGGTGGCACTTCTTTGTGCCAATTTCATTTACGTCTTCAATCATTTAGTTTGGTATATTTAAGCAAGGCATATGGAACATAGCTTTTCACCTGTAGTTAATTTCTATACAATCTTTGTCAATAAAATGTTTTGTTACACTTGTTAGAGAAAAAACAACAAAAAACGTTGTGAAAAATATATTTAAATGAGACAATCAATTTTTAGAAAGAACAACAAGACAGTTTATTTTTATTTATAACTTGTTCCCATAAGAAAAGTGAGATTCTCAATTTCAATCCTTTACACAATTATAACGTTCTTACTGTTATAAATATAAAAAAGCTAGAGATGAAGGTTGGCTTTCATTTATCCTTGAGCTATTCTCCTTGCACTGCAATATCGCGATGTAGAAGTTATAATGTAACGATAACAATCACTGCTCTGTTGCTTTGCTATCATCATTCTATTGCGCTGCAAGTAACTTAGGTGCACTTTGTTTCATAATAAATTGGAATTTCATAGATGCATTTTATCAGAGAAGATTTGTGGCTTTACCTACTTTTTATTTCAATCTTTTTTACTTACAACTTTTTCAATAAGTGAATATGTGAAAAAATGATTAATTTATTTACAATACAATACAATATCTTTAAATTGATGTTCAATTTATTTAAAAAATTGATAGGTTGGTTGGGTTAAGCATTAATTTCGTAAACCGACCCTAAAATGATTTATATACTACATAAGTTGCTACATGTCCAGTGCCATTCGATTTTATTTCTTTTTACAGAGAACTAAATAAACAAACGACCAGTTCGCATCAAGTTGGATTCGTTCAACGTTGGCTTCAGAGCCAATCAAGAATTAAAAAACGAATCAAGTTTTAAGCCGACTTTTATAGCTTTGCCAAGTTTAACCTAGTAAAATCTCTCTCTATGATGATCATAAATAACTTTACTTTGTAAAAAACTGTATACCCTTCAACCATAATCTAATATTTTGTCTTAAAAAAGAAACAATTTATTAAAATATACATTTTATACCTCACAACGAATTCTGAACCTATACAGAAATCATCAAAGCTTTCACAATAATTCGTGAACAAAACAAAAGTAATTTTTTTAAGGGAATCTTTTAATATAATAACGTATGGTCCATTCCAAATTAACGTTGTATAAACACAATGCTAAAAACCATTCGAATCAGACATCTCTGTTTCACTGGTAATTGTCACCATTAAATTCGTACATTTATTGATTGGACATGGCTTCTACTACGTTAAGCTTATTTGAGTTGGACTCGATGGGGTCATGCGACCTGTCATTTGCAAAGGGATTTGCACCCTTTAGCGTTTCACCCACAAATGTATTACCATCGATCGCCCACACCTAGCCGCACGAATCAAATTTGGTAGAGCGCTTCGGATTATTTTTGTTTAAGAACTCTTTGTAAATTCACGTAGAAGATACATGTATCTATTAAAAAAGCCAACCTATAAATGCTCCATTGCTTGGGTTAAGGCGTTTGAGTGTTATGTACTAAGGACTGCCATGTACAATTTTGTTTCAGTAAACACGGTTCCACTAAATTTTAAAGAAGAGAGTACCTTGCATAGATAGATATATATGTATATACAGATTATAAAACTGTAGTCTACGCAAAGTAACTTGACGGTAAGATTTACGTAGATTATGTGAATCGGCAATAAGATGCGTATTATCAAGTTTTATAAATGTAAATATAATAATAAGTTGCCTACTTATTAAATGCCGTAATATATTAAGATATTCTCCTACTAATAACGATGAGCAACAAAGAGCATTGATTTATGTATTAAAAGGGTCGTTCACTGGACAAATTTTGGTGTACATTGTTCGCCAATATTTAAAGCTTGGACTTATCTAAAATATTTCGGGCCATTGGCCTGAAAGGCAATGAAACATCATAGTGTAGTCATCATTTCACCGTCATTACTTTACCCCATGCTTTGCGGCCTTTTCATCAAGCTCATGGTTAAATGTACTGTATTGTCACCAATGCAGATAAAGATAAGAATTATGGGTTATTGTCAGGTTAACGTAGCCCTTCAGTATACTTATATTATATTCTTTTGCTTAGCCTTCTCCCAAGCTCTGGGTTCGGTTTTTGGGCTAAACAAATAAAAAAAAACTTAAAGAGAAAAGAAAACATACTTCTTAATCCATCCTTTACCACCGATTCAAGATATATATATCACTATCAGCCTTTTACACTAAAAAAATAACTGAAGGTTTATTATACGGCAATAAGTCTCTAACAAAATAAAGTTTTCCGGCTGGTATTATCAGCTCCATATAATGTTCGAACATATTCACAAGTAGTATAAGTGATTTTCATCTTATGACTCGGCTATTGTTGTAGACGTCACATTCATTGTAACAGTATGTCTGTTCCTGGCATGAAATAGGGTTCGGCCTATTGGGGCGATTAGCAGCATGTGCCCGGGCTCAGGGCTCAGGGCTCAGACAAATCCTTTATCTCGAAACGGCAGCTCCCACCGCCGCTTTTATTATCGTCGCTTTAAATTAAATCAGAAATTGAAGACTTCAACGAATCAATTTTATGAGTTCTGGGGAGTGGGAGCGAGTTCGCAAATGGGATTCTGTTTGTGAATTGATTTGATTGGGTGTCATACACAATCGATTCAATCCACGTATATCACTTTTATTCGGGTGCATAACAATGTTTATATAAGAAAAATGTCAAAAGTCTAAAATGAGAAGAAGTGCACACTAACCATCAAAATGTCATTTGCTACAATGTGCAGTGTTTAAATATTACCATGTTAGATTCATTTTCAAAGAATTATTTTTTTTGATTAATACCTACTGTTCAAAATCTACAAAAATGAGAGTAGTATTACAATACCAGCGTTTTGATGTGGCGCTGCTGAAACACAGGCCTCTTCCCATAGAGTATCTTCCCATAGGGAAGATATTTTACTTATAACTCGCTGCGGGTTGGCGATTTCAGATTCTTATCAATATTTGGTTTCAGATTTCGGCAATATGTTTTTGCTTCAACGTTTGTCTGTAGTAGAAAGTATATATCACTTTTGTAGTACAATCTAGTAAACGCTGTTATCATATGTTATTCGATATTATATTACACAGTCTCCGACAATTGCGTGCATTGTAGCTAACGCAATGTAATTAAGCATATTGTTTAGCAGAAGGACCGTATATAATGTTCATGTTATTATATTCAAATGATGTTACCATAGGATCGAAACAACCGCGAAAGTTCCTAAATAAATAAGGAATTAATAAACTTCGTCCAACTAAAAAACAAAAAGGGAATCGACACATGTTAGTACCTACGTTTGAAACAAATAGTATCTCTTGAATCATAACATAATTTTCAGTTAAATAGTCACACATATAACTTATATTTGTCTTACCATTATATTTCAATTTACAAAATGATTTTTATGAATGAGATATTACCACAAAAAACAACAATTTTTATTTGCAACGAAAGACCTTTCCATGTAGCAAAAGCGAAAAAACAAAACAATGAATTATTAACTTTCCTATTTTTGCCACGTATACTCAAATGGTTGGGATCACCACGTCACTGTGCAACAACGAGTCGCGAGTTCCGAGACACAAGTATTTGTTATCCACGTATGCTTGTCAGAGTCTGATTATCTTTGTACATGTCACTTGAATGCTTTTAAATGCCCTTTGACATAAGGATTACATTTCTTAGTATAGAAATCGTTAAAAAACTATTGTTTTCTATGTAACAACAAAGTCCAGTCAACGGTACCAGCGATGGCAAAGCAATAAATGAGCTTCTCTGAATCACAGTTACGTCCAAACGTAGACTCAAAGCAGCCCTTAAAGGTCCCTTAATTGAGACCTAATAGGGCTTTATTACATTTTCTGTGCCTCTTCTTTACCGTTTATCTGGCAATAACAAACTTATGTTTCTCTTTAACAATAAAATTCAACAAAGCTATTTAATTATTGCATTGTTGCTAAAAAAGTAGAGCAAAAACCGTTTTACCTTTCGTGGGTTGTATTTAAATCTTAGTGGAAAAAAACACATTTTACTGCAAAAAAAATCTTCAAGACATAATCACTTCGTATCAACTGTTACCACTATTAATGTACTTTATTTTCGTCAAACTAATATTGTGGTTTATTAAAACTCCTATCAAATGTGTGAGGGAACACGGGAAATGAAATAGTCGCACGGTATCGTGGGTATTTCTTAATACACTTGGCTCGTAAAGAAAGAATCTCGTGAGGCATTATTACGTTTCACCCTACAATGGGGTTCAACCGCTTTTGTTATGGCTAAAATTGTTTACACTAATGTTTTTAAGCGTCAGCATTTATCAACGGCTGAGGGATCAATGAACTCGAGTTCGTTTGTTTTAAAGTCGACAGTGCCGGTTGTTATTGTGTTTCTGTAATATAAATCTTGAGATAGTCAAAATTTATCGTTTCATTCATTGCTTGTATACTTCGGTTGAATAAAATGATCGTTCAGAAATGTTTAATGTAAGATGAGTTCAAGAAATAATTAGATAGGCAGATAATTAATTACATAGACACATGTCGTTTTTAGGTTATTTGTAAAACTTGTGTAGGTGTAAAAAGTGTGGAGGTTATGTGCAAATAGAATGCATAAAATTAGATTAAACTTGGTTTAAGTTGGGGGGGGGGGGTGCTAAGTGGGGTTCCTATAGTTATTCAGAACTTTGATATCAAAGATGGCACCTTCACAGGACTTTTCCCATGAAAAAATAAAGTCATCCGAAAATTCTGTAATATAAAGTTTTATGACTTATCACTGAGATTATTAAATTCATCTCCATATTGCAAGTCAGCAATGCTCCGTCACCCCTGCGTCTGTACCTCACCGCTAACAATGATAAAGACAAGAATTGTCTAATAAAAAGCGACGCATAAAAACGGGAGAGAATGGATTTTTATTATTTTTTAGAATCAGAAATAAAAATGAAAAGAAGGATTCATTTAAGTTTTGATTGGTTTAGAGATTAAAAGAAAAAATGAAAGAATTTAATTTCAGTATTTATTTTGCCAGACACTAATTGCATATATGATTTGGAAAAACACACAACTATTAAATCAAAATTTTGAATCTCTCATCAAAAAATACCAAAAAAGAAAACGTACATGATGTTTTAAATAGAGAGACATTTACTCATACGCTTTATATACTTAGGTACATACTTATCTATTTTATGGTTTGACAGGAAGAAAGTAAATTTACCGACTATGGTCCCATTAGTCGCTTTATAAGTCATAAATCACGTGAGACAAGTAAGTTTTGAGACCGTGCCAATTTTAGCTCTATATTTCTAAAATTGACGATGAAATATCTTGGACACGGCTACAGATTATCCGGATAGAGGAAAGCTCTTGAAGTATTTCTATATGTTTTTAGTAAAAAAACGTAAATATCTTAATTCAGAATCAGTCTAAAAGGCCTCTCGTAAATATACTGTATCCCTACTTCTAAAATCCTATTTACCGAAAAAGAGATTTTTTTTTAAAGGTTTGTTTATGTATATTTCATATTGTCAAAAGATTTCTCAACTGGTAATGGTTAAATGGAAAAAAATATAAGATTTATTATTTAGTAGAGTTCATGGTGCCGGGTCGAAACATGTCTCTGTTAACTGAGTATGACGGAATATTCCGAGGAACATGTCTCACAGAGTTAAGGAAAACCATTATACGATTTTATTCACATCAAGCACAATAGATACTCGACAAATCCCGTTAAAGTCGTTTTTTATTATTAAAAAAAACCTTTTAATTTATCGTTTGAATTATAACAAAAGAAAAACGAAAAATTATTGAATCTTTACATTAAGAATGGGGTTTAATCGGACTCTTTCTGCGGAACCGTTCTGAAGTAGTCGGAAATTGTTTTAGCGCAGATGAAGTTTGCGACGGCAAAATATTCGATATTAAATGTAGATTTTTCTGCAGATTCTATCACCCTCCTTACCTAACGCTATTAAGTTATTCTCTAAACTTTTGAATGGAAACCATGTCAAATCTCTTATAAATTTTCTTACTTTGTGCAGAATTAAACTCGCTTGTCATTTTCGCTCTAGTCAGAGAAAAGCTACACATCTTAATATTATGAGAAAGAGGGCGGTGTCAGAAAGATCAGCTGTGTCCCGCTGCGAGCGACCGCAATCACTAACCTGTCTACTGACTGCCCTGATTACTTAGTTACGTGAAATGTGTAGAGTACTGAGAAAATTCCTTCAGGAAATCAGTAACTTAACACAAAATAGACTTTACAATCAAAACGGCTTTTTTGATAAAGGTATAAAAAATAGAAATACTTCTGCCCACGAAAAACACTTTATCCTTTCTCAGAATTTATTTTATCTACTACTTAATACCTCAATTCAGGTTTCGCTCTTCTCGAACAAAGAAAATGATTATATTCACAGCTGTGCAGTGTCGGATTTATATATAGGAGGCTAGATTCTAGTCCCAATCACGAAGAGGAAACCTGGGAACATAACTGTAGTATGCCTGTATACAACGTGGCACGGGCTAGGCGCAAACAATGTTGTAAAATAATACGAAACTCCAGTACACGTTGGAGAACCCTATTTACTCTCGGTTCTAAGGTACAGTCGACGAAATAAATTTGTTGAGCATTGCTTAAAGTGTACATTTTAATTATTTTGACCGTTAAAATGAGTGTGATTGTTAACGCTTAACCAAAGTGGTACTCAGATCGAAATATTGTTTTCACAAGATTTTTTTATCTTGTTGTTTTTCATATCTTGATTAACCTAAATAAACAACATAATAAAGATGCAGTGTTTGTTATTCAAAGATAGCACGTGTACTAAGTATTTAATATTAAAACTTAAATAGGTTAGATAACAAAAGTTGTTCTAAATTCAACAATAAACTGTGTACTTAAGTAAGGTTCTATTGCTGCTAATAAGAACATTGTCGTCGTAAATATCAAGCGAATAAACGGCCCCACGTCGGTACCGAGCATTCGGTTTGCATGTAATTAAAACTTGCACAATTAAACACTGTGGAGAAGGAAAACACGGGAAAATTGAGATAAGATTAATTTTCTGAGTAGTGCCTCGAAGGAGTTTGCAAGCTAAGTTTGTGAGATAGCCACGAATGACTGTGGGCACTGGCCGTGAACTCCGCCTCTATTATAATTCGATAATGACTTAAAGTTGTACCTCGGGAATATGTAAAGACGTGCTTTGTCTGAGGTAAGTAATAAGGGAAGAAACCAAGTTTGAGTAAGCAGGGCTTTATGTGGGTACTAATCTGCAGCTCAACTTACATAACGTACCCTCCATTTGATTTTAATAACTTGTGAAGTATAATGAGCACATTATATGAAATTCTCTCTTTATTACATTCCCCCGGAGAGCAAAATCTCCTTCATAACAAATAATATACAAGTCATCAAGTTAGGGAAATACCTTCCTTTGCTTTAATTACTTTAAGTGGAGGAAGGAACGTTGTTATTCTTAACCAGAGCAACACTCGAACGTTGCTGATTAATTATATAAAGAGTATTTAGAAACACAATCACGTCTGACATTGTGTGTAATTAAAGGGACAGTTTGCAAGAGAAATAATGAAAGCTGCCATCGAATAGCTCGTTAGTGCGGTCGGAATGAGGTCAAGGCGGGCTTCCTTTCAAGAAGTGAAATGTCAGCGGAGCCGTCTCAAAGGTGTTAGAGAATATAATATGGGCCCGACTGTTTTGCGACAGATGAGACGACTAGCAATTTCTTCTTTCTAATTATAATTAGTATTTGATTAGAAGTATACTTCACTGGAAATACCTAATCAGTTGGTTTATTACATGCTGTTGAGAAGCATAATTAATATAATGCGTTAGTTAGAACGGGTATCTAATTAAGCAAATACAACAATTTAATGAACGTAGAGCGGAGCCATGGGCCGCCTTCCACTTGTTTATTTATTACTTTATTACCCCACTCAACATGGAGTGGCGGGAACACCCACAATGTGACCCCGCACTGATTGAATATTAAACATACCTGTGCACAGTTCCTATTTGATATTTCGTTTCGTTTTTAAAAAACTCTCACCCTGAGGATTTAATCCTCATTTCACAAAAATTCAAGTCAAAGACACCCTCTCTTAGGGTTTACTTTAACGATGCTGTATATTTTTGGGGATAATTACAGGACAGTAGGCTAGTATCATGTAGCGAAATTGTAATAAGCCTTGTGTAAGCTGCTACATTAGACTCGGCCTAATTTAATATAAAAAAACCCCTAAACCTAAGGAGTCATTTAATATGTGAAAGAAAAAAAAGTACAATGAGAGATTTCAAAACATGAATGCGAAATAATGAGAAACAATGCGGAACATGTCATGCTCAAAGCGCATTTTCTTTAACATTTGAGATAAGTAGAAATATTCCCAAAAATCTTCGCTTGCTTTATTTGTAACGCAGACAAAATTAAATGAAGAGTTTTGTGAATTTATTGAAGCTGCAAAATGTTTTCATTATTAAAACCTATTGAAAAAAAACTTTAACGTGGATTTGTATAGAAAATGAAAATATTAAAATTTTACGTTAAAAGTGACGACTAAAACAGAAATTTACTGATACCCATTTTAGGATTATGGTTAAGAAAACTTTGTAAATAAAAATAATAAATAAAAAAAAACCCTGTCAAATGAGAGCATGAACTAGCAACATAGAATCAATTCTATTATCTCATTTTTCGTCACAGTACGCTAACACTACACTTCATATTTTTTTAAATTCTTCCTAAACTTTTTCAGGCAACAGGTGCGTTCAAATATCACATTGTATTTATGTTTTCCAAGGAAAATTAAATACCCTCTTTAAATAATATACTTCCTCTTAGTTTGTTGAGTTTAGTCTCAGGAAGTTTACTTCGGAACAGTTGCGAAAGTTTTTGATCCGAAACATTAATATCCTTTTTACGGCCCTCCATATAACTACTTCTTAAGACTATTAAAACAAGTATAAATAATGGTCCTGCCTAATTATTTTAGATCATTTCATTTTTTGTATTTAATTTATAGCTGTAGACAGTCTGTTTTCTTCCTAAAGGTAGAGCATATAAGAACAAACACACACAAATTAAACGGGTCAAGTGTAAGTCGGACTCAAGTGACTAAAAAATATAAAGATAAACAAATCTTATTTTTGATACTTCCAAATTTATATTTCACCCAACAAAAAAAGCACCGCTGTACAACTCAAACATTGAATTTTTCACATTCACATATATCACATCATATCACATCTTCTGTGATATTTTTTAACGGCTGCTACTGCTGGTTGTTTGATACAGCCTGGTGACGGACGGACGGACAGACAGCGGAACATCACTAATAGCTTCATGTTTTAACCTCTTGGATATTGAACCAAAAAAAAACCGCAACAAACAACTAAGTTATACGCAAATATTTATACGCTCGAACCTAATTGGGCCATGTCCTTTTGTCAATAGAAAAAAAAAACACCAAATACTAAAAAAAATAACATAAAAAGATAGTTTTTGAACTGTTGGAAAACACTATAATTTTACGTTAAACCACTGCGTTACTGGCGCCACTCGGTGGTTTAGTGTTGGCCTTTTTGCTTCATAGTTAGTTTAACTGGTCTTTTGTTTATGCGAAATGAATGTTTTAAACCGGAATACTGTAACTGTGTTTGTCGAAAATGCGTTTTATTTATGTAACTACTATTTCGAAACCATTTGCGAGTAACTGAAAATATATTAAGATCTTTTTCCCCATCCTCGTAAATCCTATCTTTGAAGTACAAAAATAGCTTTTACAAAAATAGGTCAAAAAGCAGTCTTGACGTCAGAACAAAGTTTATAAACTTTCTTAAGAAATCCTAACTGAAATCATACAATTCAACAAACATTTCAAAGGAAAAGGTATATTTAGCCGACAGTCGAGCATTCGCAGTTAAATATACCTTGAGGGGGTTCGAATGACGTCAGAGTGCTGTCCGGCGTCGGATACAGTTTATCAAGTAACCACCGCCAAAGTGTACCCACCTCATCACGACAGGCGATCCGGGTATAGACTCGAATTAACACGGCAATCTTCTTATGTATAGAGTATGGACTATGGACCGACCAACACTAGTCAAACAAAAGATTTTAAACTTTAACTCCTTGGAATAAAGGTGATGTTAATTTTACCTGCTGATGAACAATCTTCTGTATAATAGACGTTTGCCTCTGATGTCCGCTCGTCTATAAGTGGGCTCTTTCTTTCTATATGAATTATAATATTTTATCAAATATGTTGATCATAATTGTTACAATTATAATCTTAAAAATCTTTAGGTTCCCGACAACTTGCGCTAGTTGTCGATAAAGTCGCAATTTCACCTAACGTTGCAACTATGCCAGTTTTTGGTACGATAGTATCAAAGTTTTGGTTGCTTTGTCATTAATTTCATCCGTCACATAAAATCCTGTTCTAGTGTTTAGTTGTGCGCGAAAAAATATGTACCAATGGAAAACGATACATTTGAGTTGAACAAACTATTGCTCAAGCTATTTTTGTATATTCTGGTCAATGCGTAATCAGAATCGAAACATGCTATTCGGTTATAGAGTATTATTTTGATTTGATTTGATTTTGATTTTACAAAACAATGAAAATTCAGCATCTCATCATTATTTTTAAGTAAATATCTTGATGTTTACTTAACCCTCAACGAGACTTAAAAAGGATTCGTATTTCTACGAACTAGTAATTAATTGTTTACAAAAAAAATATATCGTTTCCCGATGGTTTGCTTCGTTACGATTTCTTCTGGTATACAAAATTACTGTTATTTTAATATTTATTTATTTGTCAGCAAACAGTCAGCAAATTAGGGTTGGATTGATTTGGAAATAAAATGTTTTCTACTGAAACACCCAATTAAAATCAGCTTTGATGACTATCTGCGAGGATCGCTGAAAACCCTTCTCATTAATGAGGTAAAAAATTCAAAATGGAACCCTTAGTGCTGTGTAAGCTTAACCAGGGTAATGAAATGTATTACTAGGGGCGATAATAAGTTAGCTGAAGTAGCTATTTAAATATAGCCACGTTTCATAATATATTTTTTCGAGCGAGAGAATTTTATTAAAATAAAATGCTTTATAGACAGGCTTTTTTATTTGCAAAGTGTTTTCTTCTATTATATCTAACAAACGTACTTGAATAAAGAATGAATTTAAAATAAAAACCAAACTTTTATGAACTTTAAAATAACTCACTGGCAAAGGAATGAAACAACTCATATTTTTGACAGATCGTCTACTACGAGTGCATTCGTAGCCGGGCATGTGCTACGACGTAGCAAGCTACATTTAACAGACTTTTGGTTATTTGGCCTCCACACAAATATGCTGTTGTTTTTATTTATTTAACGGCTGATATCTTAAAGCGTAGCATTTTTATGCAATTTCTATGAAAAGTATAGCTTTGTTCAGTTCAGTATTAACCAGTTTAGGCATGAAATTTGATAATACTACCACGAAACAGATACAGTTCTACATTTATTGGCCTACGTTCTATACGCTGTATTTTATGCGATTACGTTCCACGAAAGGTGGGTGCGAGCCTCATTAACAAATGAAACACGTTTGCAAACAACATGATAGTAAATCTCCGAACATCCTTGACCTGGAATTGACTGAATCCAATTCCCACTGACGCATTTTCACCTTTAATGAATAAAATAACAGATTGAACCGGCATATTAAAAAGTAAATATTGCCCAATATGTGTTACGATCGCTACTTACTTGTCTATAATATATTTTTAGCACGAGTATCATATACTGCTTTTGGTAGTAGTGAATAACATTCTCAAAATACATAGTAAAACAAACCGATATTTAATCACAGTATTAAAATGAACCTTCCTAATATTAAAAAAAAATTTTACCCACTCATACTTAAATAAGTTACCGTACCGCCCGCGGGAAATTTATTAATTTTCCGATATAAAAAGAACCCCATCTCTACAATTAGAAACAAAGTAGAAACTAATTAAATTTACTACTCCGATGCTAGAACCCACTGCTAGATGATCTTCGTTGCTCTTCTAATCAATCACGAATAGTTAGGAATAGATTTATAAATATGTTCGTTGACTTTGATTTGAGACTTGGCGAAGTTATAAAGAGTGTAGAGTTCGGTGGATTAGGGCCTCCTTACAGCTTATTACCACGTCCTTAAATGAGCTTGTTGTCGCTCGAGAACACGAGACAGTACTCTACAAGACGTAGAGTGGCATCTCTTTTCCGCAATCAGAACAGTCTTACTTGAGTAGTTATCGGTAGATCCCTTGAATGCGACCCGACGAACGTCTGATGGAAATGAAAGTTCTAATAGGCACGGCTTAGTTTGATTGTGCGGTAACCAAGAGTCTCGGATTCGGATTAAGCTAGACAAGCTTCCACCGCAACATAAATTTTCTCTCGGCACCCTGTGTCTTTTGGCTGGCTAACAAACACTGAGCTTTATGTCCCAAGATAGTTTAAGCTGGGATTCAGGTGTATACCTCCACTTACACTAAGATAATGTCAACCACTTAATTGTGAGGAATTTTGTCATCTCTACATTTTCAACTTTGATTTTGTAATTATTTTTTGTACAGTAAAGGGAATTCAATAATACCCATAATAATCATATAAAATTGCTGCACAATTTTACC
The DNA here is from genome assembly GCF_003590095.1 of Trichoplusia ni. Classification (NCBI taxonomy): domain Eukaryota; kingdom Metazoa; phylum Arthropoda; class Insecta; order Lepidoptera; family Noctuidae; genus Trichoplusia; species Trichoplusia ni. The sequence goes on from NC_039491.1 coordinate 6,914,277, forward strand.
GTCACCTCAAGCGTCACGATCGAATTTGCCTATTATGCATATTATCTCAACCTAACTAAATATACATATATTTCTTGTTCTAATGGTTTAATAATATTTGCAAAGTATATAAATATTACGTTTTGATATAAACATAAAAAGTATAGCTAAAATGAATAGAACGCTTTAATGTATCTGCAAAATAAATACTGTATCAGCTACTACGATAGCAACTTTACTGGCATCATTGACACACATGCATTACAAAAGATATAAAATTCAATTGTTTCAAACTGAACTACGTTACTCGTGTCCCAGTTAGGTATCAATAAAAAAGCCATCATGAAACAACAACGTATAGTTGAGTAGACTCAAACAATTGACCTTAAACGAGTGGCCACGCTTTTTAAAGTAGCAATCGGTGTCTGTTTCAGAACAAATTGTACATTCAGAGCTCCACTAATGAGATCGCGCAAGGAGGGGTTGAGTTGTGGCACAGGGGATGAGAGGGGGTGAGACAGTGCGGCGGGGGGCGGGACCGTGTCTCCAAGGACCATATTTTACGTTTAATTGACGCACAGCTGTCAGCTAATGAGTCCTGGATTTTTATAATATTGTTCAAATAAAACCTTAGGAAAAAGAAACCAAAATTACCTACTGTTTTGGTGGATTTAAAGGTTTACGACTTTCAGTGATTTGTCTTCTTTTCCTCCTTAGAGCTATTGTATGTCTACTCACCTTTTGATATCTTCCTGAGTGCTAAACAAATTTTACGGACTAGAACTGTGTTTTGTTAATTTACGTTTTGAATAATGTTTTACACAATCCTGCAGAAATGAAGTTGTGTAATAACTAAATGATTATGCTTACTAATGAAATACATGAAAGAAAACAATGACGTAACAAAATTCAGTTCTCATTTGAAAAGTAAATAAAACTGTTGACAGTGTTGATTACTGTTTACACTCATAACATTAAAGTGCATAAATATTAATATTTTCATTGCGAAATATTCCCTTCACGCTGTGTTATTTATATTTTAGTCGAAACTGAAATTTCATTCTGCGATAATCCAGGCAGTTTGAACATTTCCCGACGGCAAACTATTGATATTTGATCTATCACAATTTGTAGCGTTTGACTATCACGGTTCGTGGCTTCTAAACTAAATTGTATAATGGACTGTATCGGTATATCGGTTTAACACGCTTTTATTGTAAAACAATGTCGCAATTGACAAAGATTTTTAAACAACGAATACCTGTCAAGCATATCAGTAATAAAAGTAATGAGTGTGAAAGGAATTACTGGAAACTCCCAAATTCATTCGAGGTGATCAGATCACGGAATTTCGTGTTGAAATTTGTTTTTTTTTCGTGATGTACAGTAAAAAATAATAAATGAGTTAAAAGATTTTCAGAATCCATTATGATAGTTAATAACAGGACTTTTTGGTAACGTGAAAAGCAATCAACTCTGCATAAAAACATTCAGGTATTTCAATAGTGTAAATATACGAGTATACTCCGGGGTCGAGGTCATTTAATCATTGAATATTTATTAAACTTATGTTTAATATTTCAAAGTTAAAAAAATGTTTACGTTAACACACGGCCGGGTATTAAATTTTACACTTTGTTTTTAAAATATCATTTACTAATTAAACCGAACTGAGCCTTCGAATATTCATCAATTTTCAAGAGACAAAAATAACACAAAATTACTCCAAAGACGAACAAAAATATTTTCATTCAAACTAAAAACATTTTCCTTTAAAAACACCTAAAAATGTACGTCCATGTAAAAGCAGAATTCTTTTGATACAATTTCTTTTTTTATTATAGAGAACAGAAATCGTTGTGCTCCATGAATATGATTCTGTTCCACACCCACTGCTTTTGGATATTAAAAATGGTATTTCGAGGTGTCTTTTTTATTATTTTTTTCTCCTTTCATGTTAGGATTTTTGTGAAAGTCCGACGTAATGAATGATGAAAGCGTCGCACAGGTACTTTACTCTTGATATTTCTAATATGTCCTCAACCTGTGCATAAAAGTCAAACATATGTTATGGCGTACCATACAATTATTTTAAATAATTTTCCTCCCATATTCATAATCTATCCGCCAATAATTAGTCAATTAAGGTAACATTTGATACATGACGTAACTACCTACTTTCAAAAATAATAACACGTATTATAATTTTGTCCAGCAATGGACAGCTATAGGCTGAGATGATGATGATGATAATAATTTTAAAAGGAACTTTAACTTAACAGTCATACACATTTTTTTATATTACACCAATTTCTCCTATCAAATGGTTTCTTCAATAATGAAAAAACGATAATGTTTAGTCCAATATTAAAAAAAAATGTATTGTCATTGAAACAAGAATAAGATTCCGTAATAAATGTAACAGTATTCCTACAATCATTTCGAAGTCTTCAAATAATTTCTTTGTTTGTATTTTTGATCTCAATCTATCTAACACCGTATATCCGAACAATGACAGTAATTTTCCTGAAAGCAAAGTTCCATTCTTTGTCAAAGATTAATTCCTATTCAATATCGGAAAGAGAAAAAAATCAAAACGCTTTTATCAACATATTTTCGCAGATAATTGGATTATAACGGACTATTATGTGCCAAATATTTGTGCCGCCAGCTATCAAGCGAATTCTATACAGATATTAGAAAACGTCGCATTTTAATGAACTTGCTCAAATCGCAGCAATCGAGGGCTTATGACGCTTGTTGTTGAATGCGCTGTATGAGTGCGCGTAGGGGACGTAATAAGTTTTATTTTTGCTTTGTTGTACGGTTTGTTATAATATTATTCAAAGAGGAAGTCTGAGGAGGTTGCCAAGCAATTTGGCAGGGCGCGCGGCGGCGCTTCTCAGATAGAGCGTTATTTACAGCGGCTATTGGAGCCGGGGTATATCGTAACTTCTGCTTAAATACCTTGTTACAGTCCTGCCCCAGCAACACATTCCGTCTTTTACTTCTTACGTTAAAAAAGTCTGCCATGATTTCCCCTAACAGCTCACGGCGGAACGGAATGGATGAGATGAATGTAATTTGCCAAATGCTGCGAATAACTTTCCTAATAACACACCCAATATAAATTGTGTTGCATAAATAACACCATATAAAAGGGATAATTTATCGCGCCTTAAATAGAACCCGTAATTTGTCGTCAACAATGGGCCCCCTAGCGCGTCTACATATCTATAAGTTACTCACTGTTACAACTGCTTCTCTGCTTTCTTATTTTATTGGTATTGCAGTCTCCTTATTTAATACCTTGTTTTCATGACATCACTATAGCTTTTAAAGTCCAAGGGTCGCCATCATGGAAAATAGGTGCAAACATTAATAAATTAAGTTTGATTTTTTTAAATAGATATATTCTGCAATAGTACGAAACTTAGTTATAACAAAATTATAAATTATATTGTATTAAAATTACAGCGTAATAAACTCATAAAATACCACATTATTGTATATTTAACGAGGTCCATATTTTATATTAAATTTAATATAAAACAAAGGGCGTATTTAAAATTAACGAATGAATCACAATTTTACAGACGATGTGAATAACGTATATTTTAATTGTGAAACCTAATTATGTTAAACGTATTTACACTATACCTCTTCTTAGAATACATTAGTTAATACAAACGAACTAAATTCATTTGCATTGTTTCTCTCTTGTGTTTATTTTGTTAAGGTTATCACTACAACTGGGTTCGTTGACACTTAGTGCTTAGTCTTCGTTACAGCTTAAAACTTTTTCGTATACCTAATATATATTGTCATAAAGCTAATAGTAAAGTAAACAAACAAAATAGAAAAACGATCTGACTTGCGACAATGAGGTTTCCGTTGAAATAAGTTGAATAAAGAAAATGGTCACTCATCAGCTTTTAAACCGTACCAAACATAGCTTAACCTTAACAGTCATGACATATGAAAAGTGTATTTTTTATGCAAAACGAATTGTATGCCAAACATTCGTAAAACTGATTTATTTTCCGCATAATTAAACATGCGCAATGAAAATTGAAAACAAATAGAATCAGTTTAGATTTGAAAACCTATAGATACATACCATACATATACTTTGTAAGTTAATACACAAAGATTACTAAAATAAATGAAACTAAATAAACTTTCCAAACGTCTCCTATAGCCAATTAATTGGATCAGACCGCCGTAAAGTTTGTAGAAAACACCACAATTTCCGAGCAATTCTACTCAACGCTAGTTTAAAATTTATTGCTTACATTGTAATAATAATAAGGTTGGTGTTGCTAATAAACGCTGCAAAGATATGTGGGCTAATGTCTCGTTATGTATTCATAACAAGCGTTGTGTCGAGAAGCTACAATGTTGATTCTATTAGGTTGCGGAAACGAAAGCTTGTCTGACAAGACCCGTTGTTTTATGCCACTGCGGGCAAACCGCGTCTTGTATGTACCGAGGGCAACCGTTTGTACTCCTTGTGCTTTATTTGAATGTCTTGCGTGTCAAATCCTAATAGAACGGGTCCCCTACACGATCTGAAGTGCTAGTACTGGCTTTTCGCATTACAGTCCTTATGTTTGGATGTAGTGTGTCACAAAATTGCCTTTCTAGTCAATATCTCTTATTAAGTAGTCACGAAATAGTATGAGGTTAAATACTTACTAATTGACCCAATTCCCTCTAAAGCTTTATTCCTTCAATTACATAATAAAGAAAATATTAACGCTTCGATTTATACATGACTTGTTCCAGGAATACTTACGTCCCTAACCATAATTTTAGGCTTGACAGGAGAAAGATTTTCTATTGAACACACAAATACGCTGCGTATTACTGAGAATTGGTGCGTGCGTCACTAAGGTCGTTATACCTAATACTTGGGCTTTGTTCTAATAGGGTTCTTGATAAACGCTGTCGCCGACAGTACCCGATAAATGCCAACAGACACTTCTAAGAAATTCAATCTGGTCGTATTTAGGCTCACATTATACGTACATAATAAAGCAATTCATACAATCATGGGATAATGCGTTACTCGGTAAAATAGAAGTAGGTTGTGGAGGTCAGATACCCCGATGTTACTTGGAAAATTGATTCAGCAGAAAAAGTAGGTACTATGGTTTTGGATATTTTCCACGTAAATCTGATTAACTCTTGCTGTCTACTCACCTGACTTCAACACATTGTATTAAAATACGTTCCCATCAAATGAAAATACTGTTTTTCTGCAAAGAATTTATACTGGAGTGGGGGTCACCGGTGACCAAACAATACTGAAGTTGTTTTTGAACAATATTATTGTCGGTCACCGTTAATGCTTCGTAGACAATTTGTAAAGGATACATTTCCGAATGGTCGTCAGCTGATAATTTTGATAGCATGAATAACTATAGTTCAGACGGTAAATAAATTGGTACATCGACGGTTTTGAGATGATAAATATATCGTGACTGAAGAACTTTCTAATGAAAAAGTACTCCGTTGGCTCAACGAAACCAGTGAATTGCTAAATGATATTATAAAAAAGAAGACGGAAGATTATGGATCACAGACTAATTTATAACAAACATAACTAGAACAACAGATAGAGACTCAAAGAGGAAGTTCTAGAAGGATATGTATATGTCAAGGTCATACACACTGCAGGGAATATTAACAACATAAAAAGGTAGTAAAATAGCTAGGTTGTCCTAGCTATTTTACTACCTTTTTATGATCATGAAAGATCGAGAATTGTGGCCAGCACTTAAATTTGATGATGATGAGGTATATAATTTGATGTATAACGAGTATTAATTTCCCGATTTCGCCATTACATTTGCCGCCCGCATTAATCACAATCGTATCGCGAGCGGCCGTGAATGTCCGGTACGTACAAAGGTGTCCATCAGATATTTCTACAAAGCGATGAAACACAATTATCGATATTTTTGTCTGCTGGACTTTTATATCAACAAATGTTATTCTTTTTGCTTTGTCGTTTTTCGATGATAGCTCAAGGTAAACGTAGAGTTTTAAATTATGCAGGACGATAAATGCAAATAATTCATTGATCTATTTTTTAAAACTCTTTATAATATCAAAATTAGATCACTTCTCATTAGCTAATGTTTTAAGTTAATGCTTAATTGCTACAGCTACTATAAGTCTAAATTTAAATTGACCTTTATTAAATATATCGCAATTGCCTTGCCAATGAATAATTATATATTTAAACCATTGTCATCTCGCCAAACATAAGAAAACCAATACTTTAAAATAAACTATGAATATCTCGCTTGGGATCAAAGATCTTTACTCAAATATTTATTGAATATCGATTCCTTTTTGCGGTGAAGAATTTGATAGTTATTTTTTTAGTTTAGCTGCGAAGTGCTAGAATAAAAAAGTAAGGTTAAAAATGCAAAAGCACTTACAACAATGAATTGTGTTTTTGATCAAATGAAAATTTCATGAATATGATCAAGTATCAACACAACCTAAAAAAATACTAGAATACACGGATAATAGAAAAATATCACACATGAACTGTAAAACCGTTATTGACATTTCCATATTCTCTTTATTGACATAAAACACAAAATAGATTTTTTGGATGATCAAAGACGATAAGTAAATCTCTTACTCGTACTTCAGCCGGGGGATTCTAGCTCCATAAACGAACGCGTGTCGGCAAATCTCATTACTTTTCGAGGATAAAGAAAATTCAATATCTATCGGTCTTTGTCTGTCTATACCCTTACAAATTTTATTTCGCAGGTCCCGCTTAAACTTCGTATAGAAATTGTAATTTCTTGGCGTCGCTACCTGTTTGATGCTGTTTGTGAATCGTTTACTATTAAATATCAAAAAGACATGCGAGAATCTGATCTTTAATCATCAAAAAAAAATGTTCCCTACATTTGTTCCAAATAAGACTTCTATTGTCGCTTTATCTTTCGATCAGAATTACATAAAGGCTTTACAATACAGCCACATCATTACGTAAACGTTTAGAGGTTATGTTGAAATAAGGTCATTTCGTGGGACTGTTCTCTTTGATCTCCAAAATCGACAATCAAATTTTACGATTCGCCCCAAATCATTTTACAATAAATCCATTCTGTTCACAAATATTTCGAAGTTGGCAAGTAATTTTAAGGCAATTTTCGTCATTGAACGCGTCTTCATTACAGTTATTGTTTAAAGCTCGATGTAAATTAGTTTGTGGGCAGACTTCTGAAGGAAATCCAATTATAAATTATACCTTTCAACTCAGTTTAGACCTGGAGGTATTAAAATTCAACACTTCGTGGCGTTTCATACAGAAAATGTTCTAGACTAGAGATTTTGAGTGTTATGATATAAAATTACCTGGCTGTTGATCGAAACTATTATTAAAAGCCGACAACTAACCTTTTTAACTTGTAGGAGCACAGTGCACAATGACCATTGAAAATAGTAGGCCGCTCTACGTCATTATCTTCATCAGCCCCTCGCTGTTCACTGCAGGTCTTATGCCTCTCCCACGGCTCTTATTATTTTATTATTTCGTAGAATAGAAGTGTGATAGTCCAAAATAATGGCATGCATACCAACTAACTGCAGCACGCTTAGAACCGCTAATAAAATAAACGGTACGAGAAGACAACTGCGATGCCAGCATATTGTCTGAGCTTCAGTTTCTATGAATATATTAGTTGTATGTATCGTTCATATGTACTTGTATCAATGCCAGTCTCTGACTGTGGGTAAAGCAAATGTTTAAATAAAAACTGCTTCCAATGGCAAAACTATGATTGTATGGTTGCCTTCAGGCATGAGACCTAAAGAAGAGCATACTCTTGGTAATACTTATCTTGATCAATTAATTGATGCATGACAATTTGGTAGCCATAGCATATACCGTACCATATTGTGTTTGCTTGTCAAGATACATTCTGCATAATTATAATTTTATCTTAGGACCTATGCATTGATTCGAAACGTCGCTAGTCCGAACGTTCCATGCCAAATAATCCCACAAATATACCAGTCTATGATTATACTATTCGAATATTCTTTTGCGACTCAACATTAACACGTAACAAACGTAAGAATGATGAATTATTTAAGTGTTTGTCATGGTCCAGTAAACAACGGCCTGTCAGTTTGGTAAATGTCACCGTCAACTTTACTAATAACTGTCTCGATCGGCAGTGACATGAAATTAGGAATAAACAATTATGAAAGAAGAATATTATTTAGGGTAACTAAAAAGTTGTTTGTAATGCTACATAAAGACACAATTAATAATATTAAAAATAAATAAACTGTTATCCTATTCTGAAAGAAGTTATTAGTTTATTTCAAATTCGTTTACGATATGCGTAAAAGTAAGTATAATTTAATAGCATCGAAAGTTATAGGAAAAGAAAAAGTTTATTACACTTTAGAAAGATAAAAAATTTATAAGACCAACCTACCATATAATTTCGTTATAAAGTGCTACATAGCTAAATGAACACAAAAATGCTTTTGAATAAATAATTCAAGGGATACATTTAATACGTAGGGCGCTCCCTACGCATTTAAAACTTAATTTAGCTTTATGAACTGGCTTAATAGCACAATCAATGATCGAAAAAGGAAGAATTTTCTTTTCCTTATTTATTCCTGGCTGTATCGTATTTCTTTTTCCTTACAGATCTAAAAAAATATATAGAGGTCTATTTGTTTAGTAAAAATGATAAGAGAACTACAGTATTGAATATTTGATATTGCCCCCAACATATTTGTCGCTTCATCCGCTAAAGAAATATACATAATGCAACCAATTTGGAAAACATTTTCCGGGAGAGCCCTTAAGAAGTAGCAATTGAAAACCAATATGAGGGCCAACAATTCAACCGCTGAGGATGCACAAAATCGAGTCAAGTTGAGAATACTTAATCGGAAAACGGACCCTGGCAATTGTCCAGGACAATGGAGAAAAGACGATGTTGAATAATGGAATATTGATAAAACGAACCTACTGAACGCCAAGATACAATTCAAAGACCAAACCATTAGTTGCTTTTAGCGCCCACGCGAGTAAGCACGACTACGTACACTTTCTGCCTGAATAGACGAAGTTTCAATCACTATTGTTAGAGAAAAACTTAACGTAGAGTGAATTCTTGCGTAAAGTAGGAATGCGAATACTTCCATCAAAAGAAAGTTCAATTCAACCGTGATGGGTACTAGTAAGCGCGGCACGTTACACGTGCGACCGGTATCTCGACGGCAGAAGACATAATATCGTGCGCGACTGTACCTCGCTGCCGGCAAATGCGAACAAACTGCTCCCGATACATGATCCCACTTGAAACTTTTATTTCAAAGAAGACATCTCAAGCTAGAAAGCTATCAAAAGTATCTCTATTACTGTTTCAAATAGAAATTATAAGTTATGGAAGTTTATAAGTACTTAGGGGATATTTACAATTCTGAATACGTTGTTTGCCAATAATTCTCAAAGTACTAACATATTTGTGTTATATTTCGGGAAAATATTTGTGTTTTTTGTTTGGTTTAGTGAAACGGAATCAACTTCTTTCCCTCCAGAATTTCTTGTAAATAAATGTTTATACGCTATTACATGTGAATTTATTCTCGTTACATTTAGTTCTATTGTACAAAAGTTCAGTAAAGAGGTGTTCATTACTTTGTTGTAAGAAAATTTAACTTATAAGTCTGTTGTATTTCTATAGACATAGGTTTACATGTAAGTGTTTTTTTTTTCTTAATGTGGTCAATTGCCAAACAAAACAAAACGTTAAAGATTTTTAACATAAAATTGAAGCGACATAAAATTAATCGGTGACTTTTATTAACCTACTTAAAACTTGACTGAATGACTCATAATTATGTCGAACAAACAACTTAAAAGTCTAATTTAAAATCTGGAATATCATAAACAAGCTACGACCGCAAAAAAGAATATTTGATTGGTTTTCTTGATGCTTTTTAAAAATCATGACATCAATCATGGCACCAGCCAACACATGTATAAAAAATAAAAGAACAACAACAAAACATTACCTAACCATTTTACGAGCAACTTAGGTCCCTTCGAAATAGAACTCAAATTTCGTTGGTAATAAACGTTCGAGGCCACACAAGTACACATCATTCTGTAAGTGAGCCGCTAACATAAACAACGTCATTTATCGACACACACACTTTATTGTTTCGAAGCTATTTCCCGCTTAGTTTGATATTGATTCCACGTTTAATCGTATTGCTAGGCGTTGTGGGCCCAATCACCGACGATAACTGGATTTTGCTCCCCGAACGTAGTTGGGACACGTGACATCTCCCCAGGGATATCAATTGTGAACTCAATTATTGTTCGACTAATTAAATTAATGCGAGGAAATATTTACTTCTAACATGCTTAAGCTTTGTGTTATAACGTTCGGTAACAGGTTTAGCCCTGTATTGTTTTACATACTAAACTATTTTCAAGGCTTATCCTGTTTTCTAGTAAAGTGATGCCTTTTATCTAAGACTTTGTAATATTATATTCTTGGACGCTCTTTATATTTTATAACCTCGTGGTAGCTGCTACGGCGTAGCAAACTTTCTTTAAAATAAAATAATATATCAGACCGGCACATACTGACAGTTTATAAAAAAAGCATCATCTTCTTTGAGAAATGAATAACAAATTCACATAGCACAAATGTCAGTAAATCTATTTTCCCCTAAGCAGAGCCGGTCAGGTCAAGCTACGCCAACAGACATGAAAGACTACGTAATGTGAGTTTGAAGACGACAGTATAACCACAAGGCAAAGATTAAGGTCCTTTCACAGTCATGTCCGTTTCACTCCTAGAGTTATCTGATTGTCACACTACAGTCTGCCAGCGTCGGAGATTGCAGACTGTGCTCGTAGCTACGACAGCACACAAGTCACGTATGTTGGGACAAATCAACAAACTCGCTATCGGACTGTTAAATTCTTTTGTAACGCGAATATCGATACTTATTCCGTAATACCTGTAATATAAAGTTTTTCTATTGTATTCCTTTATTATTGTGTCTGTTAAAGTAATTTAATTCCATGTTCCTTTTGCTTTTATTTTCTATTTGAAAACCATAATTAAATAAATTACTCAGTTGTTCTAATGTTTTTGCAAAATCACTTGACAATACAAATGAGAATTTTTTTTCTATAAATTTTTCAACTAAAATACTTACTAATTAATTTGTATCGACATTTTAGTGTTTTTACTAATAACATTTTAAAACTCTTTGCGCTCTATGTATTCTTTTTTTACATATTACTAAGCGGAAAAAATGGTTGTCTTTGAGATCAAACTCACGAATCTTGCAAAAAGGTGAATTCGTTTTATGTGAAATTTAGATATGCAAGCATGTCAGACAAGTGCCGTCAAAGAGAGCGCTACCCGTTATTAAATATTTATACTTGAGTATTTCAACCATGTTACCTATATACACCCTGTTCCTGCTAAAACACAAGAAATTTTTAATATTAATCATGCCAAGAACATGTACGCGAGGGACAGAATTGTTACAGGCAAATACAAAAAATGTTTATAGACTGATGAAATAACAGACGCAGGCAACCTTAGGTTAAGCAATTTGTCAAATATCAGGTTAATGCTATGGATATTTGCCTATGGCCGCTGGGTTCGACAGACGGCTTAATGTGCTCATCGAGGCACACTCGGTCTCCGAGAACGGGTTTAACGGTGCGTAATCGTGCCCTTTACCACACACATTTAGCCAGGATCCCTAATTTTATTCCTCTATACCTAATCATCTTACCAGCCCAAAACGTTCATTATTAAATACGGACCGCTTTAATGAAGCGTTTCGAGTTTCACGTTTTCGAGAAATATTGCCTTTCGCATCAGGATTTATGCTTGATAATCTAGTCTGATAAAAGAAGAGGTTACACGTGATCATTACACGCCAGTAGATTGTTACTTTGTCACTGTTATGAAGCGGCTCGTAGGGTGTCATTAAGGTTGCTTTATCCTTCATCAAAGGAACGCAGTAACACCATTCAAAAAGAATGGTATTAGTTACATAAGTGTCGCCGCGTAAAGCTGTTCATCCTCTTGTGAGATTCCCTTCGTCATTCACGACATAATACGGACTAAACGCGGCCCATTCTTCGAAGGTAACCAAAGGGAACTGCGTAGTGTCTAATGTTGATTATTAATTACCAGTTGCGAATCGTCGGATCCTATTACGTATTCACTCGTACGTAGGTATATATCACAAGTACACGTCGTGAGTCACGTCTGTCGTAATTAGGTACCGTTGTGTGCGCGCCGGCAACGCTGCCGCCTCGCACACGCGTGGTTTCACCTCGCAACCAATTTGTACCGCATTGTTACGCTTTACGCTACACGCTACGGATATCACGTGAATCTATACTTCTATTACTATCGCTATTACTTTGACTAAGTAATCAAAGTTTAATATATTCATACCATTCCTTCCATCATTGTTAATGAAGTAACGAGAATGTGATGACTTAATGAAAAACGAAAAACAATTTTACTAAACATGAGAAATGATGCCTTAGTTATATAAAGAAACTAGTGGAAGCAAATAAAAGTAAGAAAAAACAAAAATGTTTCACCTTAGCCCTTATCAACATAATGCGATCAAACTCTTACGATTTTCAAAGCGGCGCCTAAAATTCTCGAAGCTATTAAAAGTTTCAACAAACTCATCGCAAGGCATAAAGGAAATATGTATTATCAAATTCAAGCAACAAGAAAAACGTATTTCGAATAAAAAATATAAGTTTAAAACATCGAATACTTAAAAAAAAGTTATGCCAAACAATCACAATAAAAAGTATTGTAAAACTGAGGCCTAAATTTATTCATCCTAAATTAACCACTACACTGATTGGTATAACGTTATTAATGTTTTGAAACTTTGTTTGATTGATGGAGTAGCACAAATAAAGTTCTATTTACAAGAAACAAATTTACCAACTTGAGTCAAGAGCTCACCTTCATCTGTCTCTTGAATTGCGAAATTATAATAAAAGATGTTTTTGTATTTGTTATTTTTATCCCCAGAAGTAAATAGCCTCTAATTTACAAAATTGTTAAGTAAAGCTAATACGATTTAGGTCAAAATAACTAACTTATTTAATAAGGTTTATTGATCTAAAAGTCGGTTAAGTGCGAGTTGGACTTGCGATACGGAGAGTTCCGTACAAACAGTCTAAAGAAATACTAATTTGTAAAAAAACTGTATCATATCAAATGATGCTATCAATGTATGCTTAACCTTTAGTGTACTTTAATTATTTGCTTTAGCAGGTTTTACCCTTTAGGTGTGGGTGTATAGAATATCTACATAATATGTACAAAGCTAAAAATACTCATTAAACCACCTAAAATAACTTTTATCCTGCCTTCGTCAAACTACGCCGAGCTACGCCATACGCTTCATGCGTTATTGTTTTAAAATATAAATTCAGCAGCTCATCACTTATGCATTCTGGTTACCTCATGAACAAAAGCTAGGTATGATTTAATTGAGCCTTATTCTCCTCCAGAAAGGAAAACACATACAAAAACTTCTAATGTATTCCTCAAACTCGAGAGCGGTAATGAAATAATAAAACAATTTCATCAGTTCACCAACTTTCTTATCCGTTGACTGTGTATGCTACGTTCTTTATATAAACATTTATTGAGGCAGGAGAGCAGAATTAATTGAGCGTGCAGGTCACCTGCTTGTGAGTAATCACTTATGCCTATAACTATGCACATGAGTAGAGAAATCGCATGGCTGCAGCCACTTTATACTAGGCTTTACTTTAGCCATTTTGAAAATCATCAAATGGAAAATAATTCTTTTATTTCGTCTTGCTTGCGAACCAGCAGCACTTGGTATTGAGTTAAAATTGCCGATTTGCATTTGATTAAGCCTCTTTAAGCGCAGTTATTAACGACTAGACCAGGCTAGCCACGAGTATCGGGATTACATTACCAGACGAGGTTATTTAGTGGTGGTGTTCACAACACTCGCTCGCATGGTCGCAGTCTCCCTTTTTGGCGCTCGGATAAATAGCGTTATCTCCCTCCATTATCGACACGCATGGCTATAGAAGTTACGTGCTATCAACAAAATAATTGACCCGCACATATCTATAGTGAATAGACAACAAAATTGACAGCAAAACGAGACACAAATGTGCGTCTAGGGAGTTGACGGGCAAACACTGTTTCCAAAATACTAATTCACCGCGTGAACCGCCGAAACTCTCACATTTCGTATGCAGATACTCGTTCAAGCCGTACATACTTATAACATAAACATTTCAAAGTAACTCCCCTCCGCGACTGGAAACTTTGAACGGCCCGATTTCTTTGTTATTTTTAATATCGACTTTTTTGCGCTTGAACGGTGGTTGCTAATGGATTTTCAATATTTGTGTTGACAGACAAACAAGGGGCGAATGGAGTGAGCTCTCGAGCATTCCGTCTGCGTCCGTCCCCACGATCCAGTGTGTATTTCTAAAGAAAGCAATTGACAACGTTTAAACGACATTTATTTATGTTTGCCTCAGCTTACACTACTGATTAGTCGTTAATCTTCGGGAACACCACTTCCACATGTGCTATTGCTTCGCTAAGATTTTTCAAATAATACTATTGTTCCGTTCGTTAATACAGTACAAAAATATGTCAAATTAGTATTGCTAGAAGTAATAATAGAGACTCCTTCTAATTTAATCGAACCATAAAACTTAGCATCATTTTAGCAAAGGTAATGTAAAGAAACTCTAATTATGTACTACAATACAATACGCAAAATACCAACACAAAATGTCAAAGCATACATAAACACGTTAGCTCCAGCATTAACTGGCGTAGTTAGGCATCTATTGTAATAATAAATGTGGAATTGCTCACTCGGCAAGACCACTCATTAGGGAATAAAGTATGAACAGCGAAACGCGATTCGCCAAATATCCTCTCACAATTCCAATGTTCAATTTCAATACGTAAGTACAGTCGAACACAGCTGGTATTCGCTCTGCCGAAAGTGTGCTCGATGGTACACTGAATAAATATTGATGTTAGATGAAATATTTTATTACTGAGTACTCTATCATCAAAACTGTTGGACGTCGGAGTCTATTACCATAATAGGTACAGATTTGGTGCGCCTGCCTTACCCTCTTCCAATATCTTATGTTGGCGCCGACAATGATGAGTCCGCGATATTTTCAGTCCACAACAAACGGGTCCTCTGTTTATCAATTTTGTGTTATTGCGACTGAATAAGGTCGTCTGAAACGTCTGAGACACATGAAGACAGAACAGAAATTGTCGAATGTACTCACAGCATTTTTGTATTTATTACTGTGTAAATGTCAGAAATACTGTTGAATAGGCTTAAAAAGTAATATTTTCTGATGTATTCAGAAGAGTTTTTCTGGATATTATTGTATTGGGTATGTTCTTATTGACATGATTGATTAACAGACAAGACTGTCGAATGTATCATATTATTAGTGATAGATAGCCGATGATCCCACAGTCGGGTAAATCAAATTGTTACCAACATTTTGGGTCTAGATGTTATTTTAGGTTTGGGTGTATTTTACAGAACATAGCATTTGAAAAGTGATATAAACCTTGAACAAGAATAACCTTCGAAGGCTTCTTAGGTCTTTAACAAAAGATCTGACCTTTTCAGATTTAAAATTATTACTTGCCATTTAAACAAAGCTTTAAATCATACCGTCTGAAATATGTGGAATGAACAAAAAAGAGTCTTATTTCAATAGTAATTTAAGGTATCTTTTACATAATTAATAATACGATATTGGGTTTCATAATATATTAGTCTCAATGACAAGTGATTGGCTAATATAGTGTTACTCGACCTGTAATGATGATGATTAATTGAATAATTAATTAACAGATTTAGTTCGAAGCCGTGTACCTAGGCCCTGGGGACATCTCGTTACAGCAGCCTGTTGTCATAGAAATTGTGATAACCTGTGTAATGCCAGAATTAATAGAAAAAAGAATTTACAAAAAACTTGTTTTGAGTCTGGATATATTGTGCCACATGCACAATACATCCAAACTTGAATGTTTGTGCGACTACGACACAAGGACCTATTTGACATAAAAAATACTATATCTTTAAAAAAAACTGAAATCGCCTAGCCTTTGAATCGAAAACTCCCGCGACACAAGAATCAAACTTACATCGCGCGTTTTTTTTAAAGTGCCTATAGAAAGAACTCATTCATTTGTTATTTTAATGTCCAGTAATAACCCTGAACAATAAAATTGTAAGTTAGTATAATCTTACACAAAAACTACTTAATTTTAAATAACTTACAAAAATATCAAAGAAAATCTCTTAAAACAAGCAAGAACCATATGTGGAGGTGTTAGTTTGCTAAGGTCCCTGTATACACTGCCGGCGCCAGAATCCGGTCCGTATCGCACGATCTCTGTTCACCCATTACATTATTTATGGACACTGTGTACTGTGGACCTATACAAGAAAGAATGGACCCGTCAGCCTTATCTAAAGGCCTGCACACAAACTGGAAGATTGGCATTCTCCTATAGGCTGTGTGCTAGTCTTCTGAATAGCGGTGTTTGTTAGCTTGTCTAGCCTAAAGATTAAAATAAAGATATCTCGTGTGAACCGTATACTTTATAATTTTATTTGTTAAACTAATATGGTGCACTGATTTCAATAATTTTTTTCATTATTATTTAGTATCAGCATTTTAGAATTTTACATAAGGCATACAATGTCGGAGTGTAGATTTTACTTTTACTAAAAATGAAATAACAAAAAACTCACTACAGTAGATCGTTCAATCGTTAAGTTTAGCTCGCTCCATTTGATTAATACCGTTTTCATTGAATCTATGTTTGAAAGACTGTAATACTATAACTGGTAACTGTTATAAAAATACGTATTTTTAATCATAACAACAAAGCCAGAGGAAAAATAGAAATCAAGAAAGTATTTTACAGCGACAAATAGTACGACTAGGTATATTCTAAATTCAGCTTAGTTTTATCCAACATTTACATAATCCAGTATTGGATATAACAATGCCGAACAAATATTATCGGAATGCATTTATTATTTACTAAAGCTTTAAAATGTATGCTAAACATGGTTCATGGTTTTAGCATAAATTAACGTTAATAGTGCGTTTAACCCACCGCGTATAATGAGGATAGCTTAATTTTACCGTATGTGCAGATTTAATAAATACGTGAAAATGGACTCAGCATATTGTATAAATTATGAAAGTTGAATGCGTAATAGTATGCAGTATTGTCTGCTATTTGTAGACAAGTAGGGTCTGGCTAGACAGCGCGCATGCTTGATTTTTACACGATACGATGCGATCATAATATTAATAAAATATATTTTAATAAAGGTACGTATGTAAGGGCGATAGGCTGAGATGATGATGATGATGATGACGTATGTACCTTTTATAATAACTATCGTGAGACTGATTCATTATTAAATGATGTAACGGTTTACTCACGCGTATTTATCGGGGTAGCCCGGGATCGCGAGTCGAACTGACTGAGTCGACTCGCGATCCCGCCGCGTCTGCTCATGATTAAGGACTCCGGTTGGGTCCGAAACTAGTCGGGCTACCCCGATAAATACGCGTGAGTAAACCGTTACATCATTTAATAACGTATGTACCTAGTACAGCCTACAAAAAAGGACTCCGTTGGGATACCAAAAAGTTCCCATATTGACGGAGTAATTTCAATAACAATCAATCTGACACAATCCACTCGAGGACTCGGACATGTCCTAGTTGTATCACAAAACACAGTCCTACGAATTCTATTATAAGTACTATATCCAGTCCAAGCGTTTTTAAGAATTTTAGGAGATCGGTCCATCCGCGAATCGAACTATAATATCATCCTACTTAGTAATACTAACTTGACAAGTGTTTTCAAATACCTGCATCACCTCTACTATATCTGCATCTTTTACGAAACTCTTCCACGATATGAAAACCCTTCGTAATCGAATATATTTCCTTTCGTTGTTGAAATAGGAATCGAGGTATACGTACGAATATACATAGTTCATGATACGACCGTGATATGGTATCGTCATCGTATCGTCTGCTATAAAACAGCAAAGCATCATATGAGTGAAGCGTTGTGGTTGCGGTGCCGCGCTCGCGGCCGCGTCGGTCGCTGGTCACCATCATGGAAACCCAGGCTAACGCGTGATATGTGGCGGCTGCCTTCTCATCGATGTTTCATTGCAGATTATTATTTTTTTTATTTTAGCACCCTTAGCAAGAGGCATTTAATTTTTGTAGGATACATAAGCACTTCAGACACAAAGGCTCAGAACAAACTGCCAGTCGTGGCTTAATCAAATCGTTGTGATGTATTACCAATAGGCTATATATATTTTTATATAACAAATTACCTATTCCTATTTTTGTAATAAAAACTCATGTTGTATAGCACTTTCCTTTTTTAGTTTACGCTATAAGAAGTTTGGAACTGGTTATAGTACTTGTTGTCTGTATTTTATCATTTCATGAGTTAACCACTACAGCGATTTTAATTATTTTTTGATGACGTGAGCTTGGATGTCTTGAAGAACGTTGGTTGATGAAGAACGAAGATTTCTGTAAATAAAACAATTTCCTTAATACTTATCCTACACAAAGCCTACATCGCCTATTTTCGTTGTTTCATTAACGTTAGAAATACGTAAACACAACATCACTATTTGTAAAGTATTAAAAATGTATGTGTGGGTGAGATTACTTACCGTTCAAACCTAATGAATCAATAATATTAAAATAAACCTTTAGAACATGATCGAAACAACTTTTGCTAATTTAAAATAAGGGTTTATGTAAATGTTAAATAAATCTTTATATAGTTTTTATTTTAAATCGTAAATATATTTTTTTCTAAGTGTGAGATTCGATTTCGTATTCTATTTATGAGACTTTTGGGTATATTTTCCTGTACTTAGAAGTGTAGATACTTCTAAAGGCAAATAAAGGCTTCTTCGATGTATAGGCGCCAAATTCTGCCGATATGGTGGCAACAACTCACCAAGATCTCCAAAACAAGACACTGAGTTACGGCACATCGCCGCAACCTGCTGCAGCGTACGTAAACAATATCAAATAATAGCGCATTCGATAAGCAAACGTTACATGTATAAGACTTTATGAGGCGAAAAAGATTTATCAAGGTATTTTAAAATAGTAAGCGGAAAAATCACAACGCCTTTTTCCTCTTTTATCCAAATCCGATCGCAAACCCTTACACATAAAAAAGAAAACCTAAGTGATAAATCTACTAAAATAGGTACTAGATTAGATTCTAGTAGTTTCCTAGTAGACCAATGGATATGTTACATTTGTAACACATTTCCAATGTTGCTTGGTAAGTGAATAATAAAAGGACCGAAGAGCAAGCGAAGCACACGGCGCTTTGTTCGGAGACGATAAAATTTACATGGGACAACGGGACGCGCTGCCCGACTCATAAAACTTGGTCAGATTTCTCTTGTGGAACTAAAGTACGAACAATCGGCGGACACTGCTGTTATTTTATTTATTAGAGTAAAACATTGTGACCCACATAAAAGACAGGTGTAATGCTTTTAATAACAAATGTAAAGTTATACGAACTACGTTTCCTCTTCAATTCGTTTTAATTACTTAAAATGAATACTTTTGTGAAGTATTCATTATTTTTAAAAGTAAATGGATGCCTGCCCCTATTATATTCTAACAATAGCACAAGATAAGGAAAAGGAAATAAATATTTGATAGGATCTCTGCTGTATTTTATTTCGATTGGGAACGAAATAGATTGATTTTCGTAAAAAAATCTCATACAATACGGTAATTAGTTTTGTTTATTTTTCGAAGCTTTAAATTTGCTTCAAAATATAAATTACAACTGGTAACATTGAATAAACAACTAGTAATAACAACTTGGATGAAAGATGGACTTCATTACGTTATTCAAAATTATTATTTGTGTCAGTAAAGAAAATATCCCTTTTGAATTAATTTAGAGAATAAGCAACAGGACATCCACAGTTATAAGAGGTTGTAATTCAAAAGAAGGTAAAACAAATGAAGCGATAAAATGTAAGTGAGGAAACCACTTGAAGGAAATTTACAAGGACGATAAAATGACACGCCACCCGCCGTCTGAGAATGCACAAGAACAAAAGTCTTAAAGATACAATTCCTTATTGTAGGAGGCATGAATAAAAAGAATATTTACTGTGAAACAAACATGAACTACCCAATTCATAGATCAGATCTTGATAAACAATGCCCTTTCTAAATTGTCGTTTATTTACACATGTTTTTTTTTATGTAGAAGACCATAAACAAGTGAATTTTCATGTGACGCTGATAGAGTCACTCAAGTGTAGAAGTGACCAATAAAATAATACGTGATTAGAAGACAAAACAATGATGCGGCATGTCATCGTTAATGTTTAGTCTGTGAGGTAAGTAAAAACATAAACTTGGAAGCATAAAAACTTTTTGGTTTATAACATGTTTATTGGCTTAGATATATTTGTACCTCCGAAACGATAACACAAATTCTAATTTACAAAATAAATCCTAATACGACTGCAGCTATAAAAGTTGACGTAAACAAGGATTTTCGTGATGTGGGTGATTTTTTAACGTAACTATGAGTAAGCCCCTAACTGTAGGAAGCCGACCGTTCGACTCTCCCCTAGCTAGTGGAATGTGGGGTGAAACACCCTTAAGAAAATAATAAATGACGTTTCGTTATACACATAATTTATGAACATTTGTACAAGGAACTTAGGTTTGATGTCTTAAAAGTCAGCATTTTTATAAACGGGGTTGTATGGGGTAAGTAATTAATTAATATTTTCGTACAACGATTAGAGAACTTCAAAAAAATATGAAAAGAAGTAGGTTAGTTACCTAGTGTGTTCCACAAGGACATAGTTTATAACATAATACTACCAACATTCCTCTGCGGAAAGTAAATTTAGAGAATTGTTGTTCTGGCAGTGTTGGGATAAAAGAAAAAGGTACAGTAAGGGTCGTCCTTAGAGAACAATTTTTTCAAACTAGGTTGGCTTCTTGGTTTTCTCACATCAGTGATTTAAAGCGAAGACAATATGCTTTGAATAACTCACAGGATGCGAAAATCTTTTAAAGTTTGGGGTACCTTAACTTTTACTTATGTTCTGCGAATGTTTTTGAGACTACTTTGTTCTGTAGATATGTTCACAAGATAAATGATTCCCTCTTAGTTCGCGTGTTCGCATGTTATTGCATAACACATTATGTAACGTAATGCAAATACAATGATAAATTATTGTAATATTATTAATTTCCCGAAATCAATAGTCGCTCCACAATAACAAGTATTCATTAATGGGTGTGCCTTTCAATAATATTAATGAATGATGCTATGTAGCTAATAAGTTGGTATGTTATTAAATGAAAACATTTCGCGAAATGGTAGTATTCAACATTTCCGAAAACGTTATATTGTTTTATGGTTTTAAAGGACTTATTTTTAAACAAACTGAAATGCTCTGAGTAACACGTAGAGCTCGACCAATTCCCATCCAAAATGATTAGGTGCCTCCTTCCGGATACAGTAGACGACAATAACGACACACTGTAACTACAACGCAAGCCAACCATGAATAAAAATGTCCAAAATCGTCCTCCTAACGGCAGTTTACATCGGTAATATCCTTAAAGTATTTGCTAACTTCAACTATTGCACTACTCATAAAAATGTACTTCATTTCCAATATGCCATCAAATACCGTATTTTACGGTCCAGTATTGGGATTTAAAAGCAATCAGTTGAGAGGCGCAGATAACGAATCAAGGCGCAGATTCGATGATTAGTTCCTGTGGAGGCTGATCCGCACAAGGGGATCAGCACAGGCCATAAAAGTAAATTGAATTGTTCTCCGGGCTGTTGTTCCTTGCTGCATGAGCCAATGGCCGCCAGTTTGCTGTGTTACGTTTTTAACTTTATGATTTTATAGCTAACGCCCGCGTTACGTTCGCTAGTGTGATATTACAAATAAAAATGTCGTTACCACGAACCTGGTCCGTGTAGCAAACGCGCTTAAACTCGTTTAGACTTAGTGGATCAACTCATAAAAAACGTCTTAAAATGAAAGGGTAAAGCCACGAGACAAAGAAATGTATATAAATTTCTCCTTTGTCAGGCTCTATTTCCTTTACGACTTTACTTGACAAAAAGTTTCAATAGGTACGTATATGGAAATTTCAGTCTAATCTGAATGTGAATACGGTATCAGTAATGCTATTCAAAGCTTCGATCTATATCAGTTCTTTGGTTCCAATATTGCTATTAGGGTGGCTACAATAAAACTTGGACAATTAAATGTAAGTCAACGTCGTCGGAAGCGGCGAGATAAGACCTAGCGGCGCCCCTTAGCGTGGTACTTGGGCTATTAACAGGGTGCCCCTACTCGAAGAGTTTCTTGAACTGTCTTCAGATGTGATTAGAAGCGTCTATTAAATTCAAACGTTTGGTGATTTCCGCTCAAGGTATTTAATGCGGAAATCCTCGTCGATCCCTTAAAGAATTATGGGTGACTTTATCGTTCCCTATTAAAAAATACTTTTATAAACAATTTGCGAACCGAGAGCGCTATCGAAAAATATCGACAAAGCAATCAAGAAGCTATTTGTTACAATGGATTAGTAGCCTCTACCCAGGATTAGGAGATTTCGTTGATGTATCAGACGTTCTTATTTTGTGGCCTCCATTTGAATCAAGATTACTTTTGCTAGAAAAAGAAATTCTTTGATAAGTGAAAAATAATCATTTGAAAATTTAGGTGCTCTTATTGCATGCGAAATTAAAATCATTTGTATATTCTCCCAAATAAGTAAGAAGGTTCGTGGTCACCGCAGCTATAATTGGCACAAGTTTTGCTAGGCCAGAACGACGGCTGTGGGACTGTGGCCAACTTTTACTTGTCCCCTATAATTACTTTTACTACTTTTCTACAACTATTAAAATGTAATTTTAAGTGCGCAAGTATATTAAAGCAAGTGTATGAAATTTAACAGTGTTTTATGTGACACTACCCTCAAAGTTTGTTTTATTTCTAAATTTTCACTTTTCTTCACTTTCAACAAAATAAAAATGAAACATGAAAATTGTTGTAAGTGGTTGTTTTTTTTTGTGGCAAAAGTATTTTATAATTAGTAATTTATTTAGGAAGTACCATCAACAAGATTGTGAGAGAAAAGATTGATGATTCTCGTGTCCCCATTTTATTTCCCCGCGGATAATCTCGTTGTCTCCGGCTTAAGGACATGTGAGCCGGAAATACGACAGCAATTTTCCTCCAACTATAGAAAAATGAGGAACGTTTAGCGTCGTGCATGGGTACCCACCCGTGAGTACAGGGTTCACCATCGCGCTACGGAGATACCGAACCAACGAACCGTTCTCATATAATATATTCCTTTTTGCGGATCAGCTCTTGACGTAGCCGTTTGTCACAGAAACTCGTTTCACGTATACATTTTAAGCGTCTACAGAACACGATATCTCATTTATAGAAATGTGGTACAAAAAATGTCACGTGATAAAAGATCTCTATCCATCAATCGTAAAAACGAAGCGCACAGGTATTCTTTTACGGTTTACGAGTGATTTCGTTGTTATCGACGTTGTCGTACACCACACAATGTTTTGCCGTCTGAGTGATGTGAGCCGGTGATGAATGTCTTGATTACATTCCTTTGACTCAAGAGTGCGGCTGACGGATGACCACTTCGTTTATTGCCCCTCCAAGCTACGGCTATAAATAAAACAGTATTACGTTGCTGGCAAAACAACTTGATATTCTCAGCGGTCCTGTATTTCTGCCGTAAAATCTGAATTGAACGCGTTTTGGCGTGTCATAAATATTTTGAGACGGTTTAAAACAACAGCAGGAACTGTTTGAATTTGGATTCTTGAAAATATAAACCTCGGTAAAAATGAGCTTCAAATATATATTATGTTGATGGAGGTTACTTACTACATAAGATTCGACTATTGTTTTATCCTACGCAGGCACATAGGTAAGTGTATGAAAAATTATTTAGTAGAAAAGAATGTTGCTTTTAAGACGTAGTGAGTGAAGACGCGACAGGAACATTGTCCGTAAAATGACACGTAAATGGAAGCTATAAGGAATGAAAGTACGGCAAGGACAGTGCTTTCACAATTTATATGAAGTTAAAAGTGTTGCGAGGTGGTAGTTAGGGTGGATGGGGTGGCAGCACTGTTCACTTACAATCGTTTGTCGCTTTATATACATGCGACGGTCTTCTCTAATGAGGTGTCATTTAAAAGCTTTAAAGGGCCAGCACAATTTTTCTTATTTCTTGGAGTAATAGCATAAACGGGAATCAAAACGGTATTTTTATTTGATCATCTACCCTAATAGAGGGCCAGATTGGGTTGAATATTGGGAAATTTTCTTAAGTTGATTAAACACAATTTTATAACCTCATGGTTTTGCGCCTTTTCATTTTGAGGATTACCCAATTAGCAATGAGTATTACTCCAATACTTTCGAAATTCCTGTATTAGAAACTGTAGTGTCACGCCCTATGACCTAATGTATGGCATTATATTAGTAGATACTGTTTAAATAACTCAGATTCTATGTACTCGCAATATTTAATTGAAACATGAAACTATTTTGCGCGCTTGAATACATCGAATCAATACGGCGCCATTCCAATGGTTATTCAAAATTTCAATTGAATTAGATCTAAAGCAAACATTACAAATCAAACAGCAGCATCGATGATTATCAGTTCAAACGGCTACAGTAAATAATGAGAGATATAGGTAGATAATCGCTGGGGAACAGTTTCATTATGCCACATTCATTGTGCTCACAGCCCCTAAAGAATAAGGAATCTTTCCGACTCGCAGCGGTAGGTAAACCCTTTTTATTTCTCACAAAAAGTTCTGCGACTGCAAAAAGTAACATAAAAGAAAAGAAACTTGTGAGAAAATGAATTTTCCATTTCACTAAGTTGACGACTGAATAGCTCTCTTATAATATTGTAATAACAATATTATTCGTCGGCAATATAATTTGAGGGAAAATGTAAACAAAGGACAGAATTTTTAACGTAATCGGATTATCGTGTTTTTCATTCATAAAATTTGTATTGAGCAGTGTTCTTACATCGAGGATACGAAATAAAATTGCCGCCAGATATTTCGGTAACTTTAGAGACAGTTACAATATCTGAGGAAGTTATAGAAATAAATCGTAGTACGTAGGTATTTATTAGGATTATTCATCTGTCTTCAGTTTTCATTTCATTTCATAACTTAGTCATTAATCATGAGTCGTTGACCATATGTTTTTGTTAGTTACCTATCTATTGGGTATAGTGTAGGTTTATTCCTTCTCGTATCCATGACAATATAATTTGAAGCCTAACATATTGATCAGTTTCTTGACAGCTTTACCAACTACAAGACGATCTCTCAATAACTAGACCAAGTAAATCACTAAGAGGATAAATTGTTCCAGCCAATCAAGAAGAACTCTAATTATCGCCAAACCTTTGATGATTGTATATAGATAGTTTGTTGAAAAGCGAAAACAAAAATGTATTAAATACAAATACAGTTTTAGGGTTCCGCACTCAAAAGTAAAAACGGATCACGTAACAAAAATACTAAATATAAAGAATTAGGTTAAGCAATAGTGGTTGAACGATGCAAATTTTGTTGGTTGGTACAGTAAATTTGTTTTTGGGGTACCCAAAAATTGATTTGTCACCTAATGAGGAACCCTCTATGCAGCGAGTACGACTTGCACCGGACCGGTGTTTAGAAAATGATCTTGAAACCAACCAAATGCCAATTAAAAGGATCAAAGGATCTTGGCACATTGGCAAAAGGTAAAATGTTTACACGGGAGGTTTGAAATAAAATTTAAAAGGATTTGAACAGGTAAATTACCATATTTTAGCGGTACTCTTATTATGGGTAGGTAAGTATTTATTTAATGGGTTGGATAAGCTTTTGATTTTAAATATAATTATATCTTTTAGTTGACATGATACGAAAACAATATCATCTTCATCCTAGCCTTTTCCCGTTTATCCCGTTACCTGGCAGTGCCTGCCATAACTAATAAACATCTGTGGTAGATTCTTATATCTTAAACTAGCTTTCGCGCGCGACTTCATCCGCATTCGCGATGAAAATATCAGTAAGGAAGTATTAAAAGGGGATAAAATAATTTAAGTTTTTGTATCAAATTTAATTACGAGTCTGGTCTAATAGCGTTGTGGTATTTATTCAGTGTTTGTCAATAAATAGCCTGTCTAATTCACCTTCACAACAGTGCCCTGTCTTATATAAAGTGCTGCATAGGAAAAACCCCCTTATCAAAGCGACATAATTAGAGAATATCAAGAAGAATTCGCTTCATTTACTCAGTTCTGTAAAACGTTGCATGGTTGGTGAAACAGAGACAACTTTAATGTTAAAATTCCAGTTCCGGCAAAAAGTGTTGACTTTTTGCGTGAAGCGAAACATTGAGCTTTAAAATTACCGAAACCGGAAAACGTTACGAATACTAAATACTTAGGTCTTAGGCAGAGATATCGTATACCTAAACTTACTTGGGATGATGAACTTTTGAACCGTTTTCTGTTTTAAGCTAGCAAATAAAACTGGGTAACATTTGGGCCTTTTATAAGTATATGTTATGAAGTATGCTATAATTTTTGTGTATCGACTTAGTAAACCTATATTTGTGCCTCAAAAATTACTGAAGATTATTTTGAATATTATCCTCTTTCCTATTGTATCTTTGTATTAATTAATATGTAACGAAAGAAAATTGCAACTAAGTAATTTCATTGTTACACGTTCTAACCACAGTAAAAGTTAATCTTTGATTACATTAAAAATGAGGTAAAAAGGCTTTATTTGTCGTTATTCGTTAATCTGTACCTCCCAGGTTTTACGTTGACCTCGGTAGGCAAATCCATTTGGTGTAAAGCCCATTATCCCTGGCGGGGCGCCAGTACGCCGACAATGCTCGGGCTTCGTTCTGGCACAACACCAATAGTCCGGATTATCTCATCCCGCTAGCAATGGCTACAACGCAAAATACAAGATTTACTACGCTCCCCGTATTTAGTGCGTACACATTAGCTCCATTAATAGTACATTTATTGATATGGCCGTAGGATTACATAGCGTAGTTTCGGTAAATACACCGAAGGTTGGAATAAAAAGAGGATTGTGGTTTTATACCGAATTATGTAACGTTATTTTATGTGATTACAAGAGAACTTACAAACATAACTATCTATGATAAAGTTGTAAAAATGGACTTATGTTTGACCACCTATAGACTTACATTTGAGGTTTCCTCACGACTTCGATGAATTGATCTTTAATAAAGTAGATAAGAGGTTTATATTGTTTTCCTTCCAACATTATAAAAACCGTTTAACGAGAGATAATTTCCGTCTTCTATAAAGAAAAGAGCTTCACGATCCGGGAAAAACGCTTAAACGTGTTAAAACGGTAGCATGGTTTATTGGCTAAGTATTTAGTACTAAGTGCTTAAAGCTAGAATGATAAAAACCCGGTCCGTGTTTCAGAGCTATCTAGCTAGTTAGTCTCTACTACGTTTTTGCCTTTACGTCGAGCCTTAGAAGATAGGAACGCTGCTAAAGTAACATTAAGATATAAATATCCTCTTAGGAGCAAAAAGCTGGAATATTTTTCATGTAGGTGTTCCACCCACATTGAAATCATAAGTTACGATCTATAGTGTGGAATTCAAATTAAACGAAACGACGGAAATAACTCCCTTATTAAAGTGGTATTAAGATCATTAAAAATATGCAAAAAATAACTTCCGAACTAAAAACAACTATTTTCCGAATCACACAAACTAGACAGTCGTACCTAAAAGGATCTAATAACCTGTTTTCGTATAAAAGCGTACCATCGTTATTTATTAATGTAAATTTGGACTTGGGTACACTTTGCTATGAATATCTGCCAAGTACAACCAAACAAGTATCAACGTAGGTGCCTTACAAATGTATCGTTGAAGGAAACTGTTTAATTAGTGCCATACAATATATCCACGCTACCTAAGCATTGTTTCACCTCAGCAATATTTCAAAGCAAGCGAACAAGTAATAAACAGCAAGAGATAAACTGTTAGCTCGGAGTTTCGCGTCATAAGTTCCTATGTACCAAGAAACAATATGCTATTTACCCTGACCTTAAATGGCCAACCCTTTCAACCTTAATTCTTTTGTTGTACAATCACACGCTTATTCGTTTGATCTCTTGAGGCACGATTTATTTCAAGTAGGGTCCTGGCGTACTCCATAAATAAGCTGAAATTTACAAGAATAAAAATTGTACTGGAATGAAGGATATGTTTTGGTTACATACGAGGAAATTGCGTAGGAAACATATCATCAAAGGAAAAATCTTAAATCAAATCAGTATACTGTTTAGTAAAACAGACAACGTTATCACGCACTCAACTTCTATGAAACTTAAAACTATTATTTTTCAAGTAATACTGAAGTAAAAAAGAATACCTTCGAATAAATGATATATTATTTTAGTTTCTTATATTGTTATAAGTTCTCTAAGAAGTTTAAGCGTGGTGTAATTAGCAATATTTGTCAGAAATACAAAAGTTTGGATTCAATTCAATTTAATATTCATAATATATGGCAATGTTCTTTTAAGGCCAACAATTTCATGTAGGTAGCTTATAATACCTGTCTGCCTAGCTATGTACATTCACAGATGTAGGTACTTTAAAGCGCCAACCAGTTTATTGTTATTGACTGCAGTTACGACTATGTGCAAACTAGATGGTTTATAAATATTGTAAAACAAATCCAAACCAAATATATATAGCATTCAACTAGGGATGAACTGTGTGTAAAATTTAGTGTACATTTGAAAATGACAAGCATATTATTATTAATAAGTAATATTATTCTCACTGCTGTTGGCCAAATATATAACGAAAGATTTTAAATTTATAAAACGGCTCAATTTTTTATAACATTTATTTAACATAAATTTATTAATATTCATTAAAAACACAATTTATATTGAACATATTCTTCATCAAATATTTTAAAGGTTAACACAATTCAAAAGTTTGTCGTTTCCAAACGAATCAATTAACATCACACGACCATTCGCGGGCTTTTTGGTGTCAAATACTGTCAATGTCACTTCAAAACAAAGTTGAAACTTGTGTGTTCAATTCAAATAGTTGTTTTTTTTACTTTAAAACCAACATAGCCATGATTTAACAACAATTTTGGTGAAAAGTTTAGTGTTTGTGAGTGCTGTGAGCTGTTTAAACCATGACTTCACTTCTATCTGCTGAACTTTCTGCTACATGCAATGCGTTGGGAACTTACGATAAGAAGAATGGCAAATACTTAATAGACGACTTTACTCTTAACACGGTCAAGGATTTGATAAGATATCTGAGGCGTGATGGGGAAGATCATGAAATCCGTCGGCATTTCGGACAAACTAAAGTGTTGCAAACCGACCTACTACCCATGTTAGTAGACCACTGGGAGAATGCTGAATTATTTGATGTTACGCTCAGGTAAACAGTTATAAAACAATTTAACACCAACAAACATAACTTGTACTATAATAAGTGCCCTTATTATAGAAAAAGTTCAGAGTTATATATTGACATCATTAGTTCTCTAGATGTGCTTGCTACAGTGACAATCTTAAAACTTTTAAAATAAATGTTTAATTGTGCTTTCTAGATTACTAGTAAACCTTACAAATCCAGCATTACTGCTGTATCGGGAGGAAGTACCAACAGAAAGGACTGCCAGACACAACTATCTCCAGATATTGAGTCATTTACAAGCTTATAAAGAGGAAGCATTCACTAAAGTTGAGACATGGAGTATCTTTGCAAAGAAATTAGGAAAGATTTTAGAAATTGTAAGTGTATATTAATTAGATGAAGTTATGAATCAATATTCATGTAGGCCTCTGAAAATTTTAATCAGATACTTCACAAGAAAAACTAAATAGAATGTGTCTATGATATCTTATTTTGCTATTGTAAATTTTAAGTATTAAATATGTAAAAAAGTATGAACATAGTGTGTAATATTGAACATCTTGATCAGGTGATAATTTTGTTATGAACATTTTTTTGTCTTTCATGGCCTCCTTAAAATTAATGTTAGATTCGCATTACAAATAATTGATTTCATGATAAACCTCAGGGGTAAAGAAGTCACTAATTCAGAAAACATTTGTAATATTCATTTGTTTTTTTTTTATACAAGGATTGGACTGAAAGGGATGAAGATACAGGATTAATAATAGAAAGAATATTGATTCTAATAAGAAATGTACTGCATGTGCCCGCTGACTTAGACAAGGAGAGACGCCCGGAGAATGATGCTAGTGTGCATGACCAGGTCAGTATTTACTAATAATCAAATTTTCCAGGTATTTAATAAGAAGTACTTATACCATCTTTATTTTTGTTTAAAAACTACTTTTAGTAATAAAATGTGATAAACTAAAAAAAATACCAAATCTAACATAATACTCACATAAATCAGTTGTTTATAGAATTGTTTTAATTATTTGTTATAAGATTTTTAACCTTATTTAAATGTATGTACACAAGAGTACAGCTAAGTAGTTCTATTTGTTTAATACTAATACTAGTAAAGTTAATTTAATGATGGTCCATTAATAATATACAATAATAGATAGCATAAATCTATAAATGGTACTTTTACATACAAACTTTGGTTACAACAATAGCCAAAAAAATTGTCGAGTTTAATATTTAAAACGCTGACCTTTAGATCAAACATAGTAATTTTCCTAATTTAATATATGAATGTTGCATAAAATATAAAGGTACCAAAATCCATTTAAAAATTATTGCATTTGAAATATATATCTAGTAATAATGGAATACATTATTAAAAAAAAAATGTTTTAGGTATTATGGGGCCTAAATCAATCAGGAATCTTAGACATAATCCTGTACATGTCTTCGGAAAACGAAAAGCAGTATTTCATGCACATTCTTGAGATAATATCTCACTTGCTGCGAGAGCAGAATCCAAGTAGTCTAGCTGATGCCGCATTACAGAGGAGTGTTGACGAAAAACTCAGAGATGATCAAGAACTGCTGACTATAAGAATGTCAGAGAATAAACAAAGGATTCATAAAATTAAACAGTTTTCAGGAACAAGGTAATAAAACATTAAGTTCCAAATTGCGATTATCTGCAACTTTGTTTTGTTAATAACATAATGAATAAAAACATTTTTGGACTTCCACTACAGACCGTCTAAATTTCAAACATTTTTTTTTTTCATAGACCATAGTGTATTAATACTATTAATGTATTGTATTGTTATAGTGACAATAGACAATACTTTACAAGCAAGTTGTCCCTTATTATTATTTTTCCAATTAATGCATGGTTATTGCAGACATTCTCGTTTCGGCGGCACATACGTGGTACAAAACATGAAGTCCTTGTCAGACAATGAGATGATTTGCTTGAAACCTTTAAATAAAATATCGAACTTGGATTTTACTGGAGGCAAGAAGTCTAAGCTAGTCAAACCAAAAAATCGAAGACCTGTGGAGAGTGGATCATTAGAAAGGCGATCAGCATTTGCTATAAGGTAAGTGGGATTTCTATACTCTGTTTTTTAATTAAAAATAAATGAAATAACATCTTACAATTTATATTTTATTGCACTCAATTTGTTATTTTGAGTAGATATGAACAAATTTAGCATTCATTCTTTTTTTATTTAAAATTATCTTTTCTGGACTCATCATTTGCGGTACTGTCGGCTTTTTTTGTGATGAAAAGCTGATTTTACATATCCTTAGATATTAAACTACGAACTACCCAATTAAATCTAATTCCTTTGAAAGATTTGTCCATAAAATTTTAGTTACGCAGCACCTTCACATAAGTTGTATTCATATGCACGATTATAGCTACATGTCCATGCTAAACAATTTCCAAAGTACGAAATATACTAAAAACTTTGTTCCATCCTCAGGTTATTTCTCAAGGAATTCTGCATAGAGTTTATAAACAGCTCTTACAACCCACTTATGCATTACGTAAAAGACGTTCTAGTTAGAGCAAAGGCTCAGCAAAATGATGAGTCATATTATTTATGGGCGGTAAAGTTTTTTATGGAATTCAATCGAGGCCACAATTTTCAGGTTGGCTTAGTAAGGTAAGATTGTCTTTGTTTTATATATTTTGAAGAGGTTTTAAAAAACGCCTATTGCTTTGCTTTTAAACTCTTTTTATGCTTTTGTCATAGCTTCGTCATCTGTTATGGTTCTTAACTGAAGCATCAACGAAACTGTCGTAATATTAGACTGGATTTATGTACCTTTTAGAAATACGGGGTTTGAATTAACCCGCGGAAATCTGCATTAAAACTTACCGAAAAGTCTACATAATAATTTTACACTTACATATTCTCGTAGGGACTTAGGGCAGTTTCTTTTAAACGTTATAGAAAAATTGCTAAAAGATTACATGACGTGTACATTGGCCCAACAAAGAAACCCTCCCTCGATGATGTAGATCGTTCAACCAATATTAACTTTAAAGATCTGTCTTGTCCTTGCGTCCTGCCGTAAAGGAAAAAACCTCGGAAGATACCATCAAACGTAGTTTATAACTGCAATGTTCTCGTATTTTTTTGTCCTTAAAAGTATAAATACTGAAGTTTTAAATTTATATTAAAATATCATAACTTACTACAAAACTTGAGTTACACAACGACCTCCAAAAACCATGACGTCAAAAATATTCTCTCGTACATCCAAATAAAAGCATCCACGAATATCGAACAAACATGATTCATAAATCAACAATTACTTGCAATAATCGTTGTACAATGTAGATAAATTAGGTAGGTACTTAATAAAGATATTAATATTACATGAGTTAATGATCTTGTTCCGTAATAAACCTTATTCTAAGAAATAAAAATATAAAAATAGCCCGTTGTTGGATTGAACCCATTCATACTTAAATTCAAAGACTTGTAGTATTCAGAAGCAGACTCGGCATGCTTCAGGGAGCAAGCCTTTGAGCTATAAGACCATTAAATTTAGGCATTATGATTTTTATTGAAATTTGTCGGAATTTCCTTTTATATTTATACTAGATGCTGCCACGTGTAAAGCTTGAGAAGGCCTTGAATAACAATTCTTTATTTAAACTCCTTTTATTCTGATTTCTTTCGAGTTCTTAAAACAATCTAAATCGATTGTTTTTTATCGATTAGTTTATTTGAATCCGGTTGCGCCTTATTATGCTCTCATTTATCTAAAATTGCTGTTACTGCCCTAAATTATACAATGTCTTATAATATAAATATTTTAATACATTAAGAAACCTCTTTTAGCGAGACGATGTCAGTCCCTATGTTCCATTACGTACAGCAGCAAATGGAAAAATACTATGACATGATAAAAGTTGAAAAGAAAAAGTATACATCGTGGGTAAGGAGGCTACACTTAGCCTTAAGAGCTTATAAAGAGTTGCTCAACACCCTTCTAGCAATGGACAAAAGCTCGGATCCGACCGTTAAGGAATCAGCGAAAGTTTTAAAGAGCAATATTTTCTACGTATTGGAATACAGGGAATTTATCCTCTCTACCGTTCTAAATTACGATGAAAACAAAATGCCGAGGTCAGTAACTTCAAATAATCTGTGACCATACGACAGTTCTTTTCTATTGTTCCATATTTGAAATGTTTTCTTTTTTCAGATCGTACTTAGTGGACTTAATGGAAACAGTTCATTTGTTTCTGAAAATGTTGGAACATTTCTGTAAGAAAACTGGGCTCGTTGTACAAAAGAAAGTCAGGAAGAAGAAATCAAAGCCTAAAAGTAAGTTTTTTTTTTCAAATATTTAACTTCTTACTTGTTGTTTGTACTTAAAAATGTTAAAAGAATCGATCGTATATTTTCTTTGTACGTTCAAGCTAAACATGTGATGATTTCTAAGTTCCGTTCACAAATACTAAAATACTAAAATTACTTATATCTAATGCAGCATAATAAATAGACAGTTAAAATTTAAACAAACCACCAATGGAAATACTTACAATAGCCATTTGCCTCCACAAAACAAAATAATAAAAATGTATTATTAAATACACGATTACGGGATCCTTCATGCGCGAGTTCGACTTGCACTTGGTTGGCTTTTATTTACATTCGTACTTAATAATTGCCAAGTTTAAATACTGGTGAAATCAGAATAGCCTTCGTCGGCCATTTGTGATAAACTCGTAGCGTGTGCAATGTGGTGGTAACTACGATAGGCGAAGTCATGAATCATGCCGTACAAGTACAGAGGAAACATAAACTGGACAGTTGTAAAAATGTTTACTACGTTAAATGGAGGTATAATATAGTATAGTGCGCAGTAAACGAAATGCTTTATGATTTTAAACACGTCTCGTGAAATATAGCGCCGTGTAATAACTATAATATTGCAATAAGACGTCTTTGCTTGGAAAAAAGTATTTGTAAAATACTCGTGTCCGTATTTAACAAAATTTATGTAAACATATTTGGTAGGGCCTGAAATAGGTCTAATGCTACTTTGTGATTACCGTGGACCTTTCCAAAAATATTATGGAAAAATAAGGCATCGCTTACTTACCAAATACATTTTTTAGTTAACCAATCTATTCAATTAAAAAAATCACATTGTTCGTCAATCAACATTCTAACTTCAATTGAAGTGTGAGTTAATTGACGGATTATTTACCTTTACAAAAACCTGGTATCTATTGAAACGGCTTAATGAACCCTATCTGCAGCTTATATCGAAGAACAAATAGGAAACTAGTCCACCACTCAATAGTTATACGTACCGGAATGTTATGCAAAGGCAGACCTCTCGACCTACTGTCGCAGCTTGCCCCAGCTTTTACGAGAACTCAATAGGCAATAACAGGCTTACGCTCACTACCTACCTAAGCTTGCTATCGCCATTTACAGCGTTAGTTTTCTGACGACCTACCACGACCTTTAAAAATAATATTATTGCAGTTGTAGAAACGTGACATCGTAATGCGGCGTATAGCGGCATCTCTCTTTAACAACAATATTATTTTAAAAGATGGTAGTAGGTCTCTTGCTGTTTATTCTATGATAAGGTAATATGCTTAGATAACGAGTATCCAAGTATTAATGATCAAAGACTGCTACCAATAGGCTATCAGAAAACTATAGAACTAAGCCCTTTGTATTAGGGCTGTGATTAACGATACTATTCGCTAGCGTTAGGCCTGATATTATTTCCACTCTTTTCTTGGATTAATTGTACTGGAAATCTACTGACTGAAACTTCTCTGATTTTTCAGCTGTTTTTCGGATCTGTAAGCGTACTAGATATATTTATCATCTAGGGATACTTATTTAATTAATTAA
Source organism: Trichoplusia ni (assembly GCF_003590095.1). Lineage (NCBI taxonomy): Eukaryota > Metazoa > Arthropoda > Insecta > Lepidoptera > Noctuidae > Trichoplusia > Trichoplusia ni. Next base: position 6,949,901 of record NC_039491.1, read on the forward strand.
AATCTACCAATCATTTAAACTAACTTAAACAAGAATAATTTGCATAAGTACATGAGCTGATGTTAAAGTATTCAGAATTACAATAGTAACTTTAAAAAATTCACAGATTCCATTACTTTACAAATTTTATTGAATTGAACATACCAAGAAATGTCCATTTAAAAAAACAATCATGAAAATCGGTTCAACCAGTCGCAAGTTATGAGGTAACAAACATAAAAAAAAATACAGTCGAATTGATAACCGCCTCTTTTTTTTGAAGTTAATAAACCGCTTTAACTCAAGGTCGTGGCTCATCAACTGACAATCTGCCACACACTGGGCGGTACCGTCCTTAAAAAAAGTAATTACTCTTCATCATTTCCAAATGTGTGATGCAAGGGAAGAGCTTTCCCTTGCATCACACATTACGCGTACGTTGATGTGTCTGACGCAGTCTTGTCAGCCCCGTTAGAAATATATTTTTATATATCCATTAAAAACCCCAGGGCGAAAAAATATAAAAGACTAAATATAATAAATGAGTTGTTGTGGAACGCCTTTGTTTGAGAGCTGAAAGGGTTCTGACCTTAACAAAAATAGCCCTTATTATTTACTGTCGCAATTATATACCTAAATGCCGACAACTAATTCAAACTTTTTATTCTACTATTATTAAAAAAAATCTATAATTTCAGTTATGAATGCTTCATCTAAAACTTCTCTTGTAGAACACAGTAGTTATGATGTAAAACGTCTTGAACTTGATAAAAATACCCGTTATTATTTACGTACCAATTATATCAATGCCAACAACTAATCTAAACTTTATTTTTACTGATAGACAAAATTTTGATCTATAAAATCTGTAACAGTTTCTGGAAAACCTATTTCGTAGAACGCAGTCTGACGTCAAGCGTCCCGAAATAAAGCTGAAATTTTCGTTGTATCTTTATTTAATTGTGTGTGATTCGATTGATACATGACCTTTAAAGGTTACGTTTGTTCCATCTTTTACTGCGAATTGGTTTGAAAGATCGTTTTCTCGTGAATTACGTGACAAATACTGACATCTATCAGTATTTACTCTGTGACGTCTACAACGTATAATACGTTTTTCACTTTTATTTATTGAAACAACAAACTACATATATATATATTACCATACATACACCATATATACATATACCATACATATACCAGAAGCCATTTAAAATTTTATCAGAATTGCTCCTGCAGTTTTAGCCTCTAAGAGTACCTAACAGAGATACATAGACCCTCCCAACTTTCGCCAGTAGAATATTGTTACGGGAGTTAATTAAATGTTTCTATTTACACTATATTACAGAAAAACTAAATATTTCAAATCTTATCTTTTCTTTTTTTTCTTTACTTATTTTCTTTCTCATCGTCGTATCGACTTAAATTAACGAAACTAAAATTGTTATACAGAACCAAAACCTGTCCAAAAGCCGAAGGCCGTGCCTACTGCAGCGTGGGAGGAAGTGCGGGCGCAGCTGGCGGTAGTGCTGACATCCAACGACCACGAACACGCTCCGCCATTCGACGCCGCCTCTGACGTGCCTATAGACCAACAAAAGTACGTAATAGTCATACAATTCGAACGATACTTTCATACAGAGTGAGCTAAGAGAGAGATGAAAGATGTAATAATATTCCTTTAACAAACAAAACCGTACAACTGTCTTGAAATCGAAACAACTGAGCTACTATTTCACATTAAATAAAAAAAAACGACACAATCCCACTCCAGCTCTGAGGTAACAAACATAAAAGCAAACAAAAAAGTCTACTAGTTTTGAAGTTAGTTGTAAAGGAAATTAATAAAAAAAGTAGGTTACATAGCTACATAAGTTAAAGTGATACAAACTCAGACTAACACACAACAAGCATATTTTTGACAATAAATGTATCTATTGCAGTCCCGCCCCTGAATTCAGTTTCAAAGCGTTTCATAATAATATATTATCTAGTGATCTATTATATATTCATGACTATATTCATATCAATAAACGGTATAACGTCCATACTTGCATAGATACGCTAAGTACCTACTGTAAAGCTCACTCAATGCGAAATTTAATGCGGCGGTGAAGTTTAACGAACATTTTATTCCTTTTTAGAGAAATCTGTATGAAGAATATTCAAAAATCGCTGAGGGGATACAAATTCGAAAATGCTGTCGGAATGTTTAGAGCTGCAAGGTATGTAATAACTTACTTTCAGACTATTAACACACCAGCATATAAATAAATGACATTGATTTTGGAAATATTTATTTGAATTCGTTCAAAATTTTACTTTTCGAGTAAAAGAGTAGACTGAATTTCATTCTTTATATTTACCTAAAAGTTCAGAAAAAAAAAATTATTCTATTAAATTTTATCACCGTCTTAGAGAAGTGTGGCCTGAAGAAGGTATATTTGGAACTGAAGGCATCACGGAAGATGAGGAACTTACAATGCTTGAGACAGTCTATAACGCCGATCTAGGAGTAGAAGAATCAGGTAAGCACCATTTAAAAAAAAAACCTTACTTGTACCTAGGGTCCCCTTGAGGGATCCCGAAATACAAGTATTGGTCTATGTCCTGTTGAATTGATATGTTTTCAAGCCGCTTAGTAAAGTTCTACGACTTAGTGTCATAGTAGAACGCGTGCAGCGGGGATGCAACCCGCGACACGCCTTACGCAGTGGGCTTGGAGCGGTAATCTAAGCCACTCGGCTATCCGTGCTGTCAAAAAATGTATTTTACCTTAACTTGTTTTACCATTCTTTGGTCTATACGTAGTCGGTATGTACCTAGGTATTAAAGTGTGCCCTAATCACGCGCTACTAGTTCATGGTTGCACTTGTTACCTAAATCCCCGTTTCCCTTTGACGATATAGTTGGTCGGTAAAAGGCCCAACTTTGGTAGCGCGCTGTTATTATTAAAGTTAAACAATTTTCTCGCCGGCCACCATATTTTTGGGTTAAATTATGCAGCTGTAGGTATTTTAATGGATATTTTGGTTGCAGAAAACACACAGGATGTTGAGGAAACGCAAGAGAATTCTGAATATGATGATGAAGGTACGTGCATATTGTGATAGGTCATGTACTGTTATCTTACATTCATTTTGACTGCAGTTTGAGAACTGAGTTGTTTTTATGGACTTCTTTGATCGCCGATTAAACCTAAAGGCAGTTAAATGTAGATTAGATTAGATACTTTAATTAGAAGTTCTAAGTATACTTCTTAAAGACATTTACATCCACCTGCCTTCTTACATCCACCTGCATTCATTAATAACTCACGGTCGTATTTAAATTGTAGAGGAAGAAGAAGAACGACAAAACACAGCCGTTGTAGAAACCGACTTCGATTTCCAAGACTTCGTAATAAGGTAATTATACATAACGAATGTATTTTTAACAATATGTATGTACACGTCACAAAATAAATAATATATAAAAATAACAGTTGGTCTTATTAGAAAAAAAATGTAAGGAATGTTACGTTTTATATCAATTTCTAGCTCTTAATTATAAATGTTATAATATCGTGAAATTATAATTGGGCCTTAGAATATACGTAATTAATAACTTCGATTATTGCAGACGGTGACGAAGGGTTGGGATCTGGGTGCTTTTATTGTAATTTTACATTAAAAAAGTACTGCTTGGAACTCTAATTTGAATAAATGGTTTTTGATTTTGAACCCTAAGTGTATCTAGTAACTATACAAAAATCAGATGTAGTTTTTTAAAGTTAAAACGCCAAATTACAAAACAACAACAAAAAAATTACAATTCATGTATTTTTGCTACCAGGTTCTGCAACCCACGTGTAGTAAGCGCTTGCGTGTCACTTCTAGAGCAATTCGAAAAGAACTTACCTCACACGAACCACAGCATCATCAAGATGCTGCACAGGATAGCCTGGGACTGTAAGAGGCCCTCCATGATGTTCCAAGCTTCACTGTTCGTCATATTTCAAAGGATACTTGACAATCGACTGCCACAATTCAAGGTAAAGTAAAACTTGTTACTTATCTCTACCATGGAACATAGGAAATAGGGAAATGCCTCTAATTACAGTAGTACTGGAGTTAAGGTGTCGCTTTCTTATATATTCTAATAAATAACATTTTTTTTTTCGCACGGCTCCATGTGAATGTAACCTTAGTGACTTGCAGTGACTTTACTACGGTGCCAGTACTAAGAAAACAGATTTATTTTTGTACAACTGTCTTGTTACAATCGCTCTCACACAGCGCCGCGCACGAATTCATTGAAAGAGTTTCATTTAATGACTGATTCCAATATTTTTTTTTCCTATCTCCTTAATACATACAAACCTCCGCACTAGGTATTAATTTCTTGAATCGGGGTCTTTACAAAAAGTTAAGTCAAATACAAATAAACCCAGACTCAAACAACCATTCGTGGATCACAAAAATGCTTGTCCTATGCTGCGATAGACGCACATTGGGTTTAGCGAGATGACCTATACCACTCGGCCATCAGTGCTGTCGAACATAGAACAATGAGAATTATATATGTAGCTAAAATTGATTGACAAGTCGTGCGCACCGGGAATCACTTCCTTCTTCTTCTGTGACCAATGATCACTACAATATATGTACATTTATACAGTAAGAGTATATGTTTGTGCGGTAATTAAAGCTTAGTATGTCGTAACTCGTAATTATAAGTACTGTGAAGCTAACACTGGTGGTATTTTAACTATGTATTTTGTGACTTTATTACATAAAATAGTTCTTATTTTTGTTTGTTAATTTACCTTAACTATTAAAAATAATGTACAATCATGATTTTTATAATTATCTTTTATCAAGGCGTTCTCTTACAACCGTTTTGTACTAAAAAGTTGCGTTGCGTTTTGATTATTATTTATTCAATTGAGATATGATTTCACGTCAGCAAATAAACACTTCCTCATTAATGTCTCTTCGCGTTTTGCTAGCCATTATCAATTTAAGAACATTAGCTCTCCCGTATTCTTATCTGCAATTAATTTAAAATGGCGAACTTCCTGCAATGCGGTATTTTTTATTAGCACAAAGTATATTAAAATTGAAGTAGAATTAATTAGTAAACCTCAACCCGAGGTCTAGTAATTAAATATTCATTACAGTCTTAAGCTCTTCCCGTTCATAAAACGTATTAATCTAATTGAATATATACTTTTCTAAAATCATAATTAGAAATGACGAATTAATATTTTAATAGGACTCTCGGCATGTTAAACCAAACTAGCTCTAAACGACGCCTTTAGTTCAGTATTGACAGATATTAATACAGTACTTCTAAAGATGAAAGCAATCTTACGACCACATATTCAGCAATCCTCCTAATAGCGTATCTTGTTTCTCGGTCCCTTTGATCGTAATACCAATTAACTATTGCTTTAATCGAGTACCTTTTATTCTCGCTCATATTGTATTTACTATAACAAAAGTTACTTTGTTTGTTCCACTTTCATAGCTCGAGTGTCCGACCGATCTCCATTAAATTTTGCATACAATAAACTGTGACAGTGATCCCGGTAGATCGAGTAACTAGGAGGGAAAACTCTTTAGGGATGCGAATAAGATAAACTTGAAGTTATTCCATGTGGACAAAGCTGCGTGGGATGCTTGAACTAAATAAACAACCGCGTTAGTGTATTGCGGCTCGCTAACGAAGTGACGCAAGATCTTATGTAAGAAGTGAAAACAACGGGAGAGTAATTTCTACGTAGGTTGTATATTTGTACTATATTCGAAAGCAAGATGGTCGAGTGGTTGAGGGCACCACGCCAAACCCACTGAGTGTGCCGTGTCGCGGGTTCAATCCCCGCGTGGATCAAAACTTTATGTGGTCGAACGAATGCTAGTCCTGAGTCTGGGTGTCTTTGTGCATGTGATCTCAATGTGTGTGAAACCCCCGCTTCATAAAGATTAAATTCCTTACTGTGAGAGAAGAACTAAAACACAAAAAATAGAATTACGATAACATTTAACTGTCCTTAAATATCAGTTGCATTTTTCCTATTTTCTTGAGACACACAAAAATTACATAACAACACTAGATCCTTCTCGTATTGTACGTTTTGTATCGAAAAAGGCAGTCGGGGCCTGTTTGGAAAGTCAGTTTCACGCGTGACAGAACACTTCGTGCAGACAAAGCATACCGAAGTTCTAGTCTAGTATCGTCGACATTGGCGCTAGCTTAGCTCTCGTGATCTCGCTCCGATACCTAACTCAATTATGTATAGTAAAGTTCAGTACAGAAATCGTAAAAGCTAAAGGCACGTGGCTAGCGCATGTTACTGCACTAACGCACGGCGAACATGCGAGCTCATAATGGACAATAACCAACAGATGCAGACATCATTTACCTTATATTACCTAATAAAATTTAAATGTATTTCCGTACGCTCCAGCGCCCCCGTACTAGGTACTCAATTTAGGTTCATAAAAAAATAAAAACAACTCATAATAGGTTTGAGGGCAGCCTTATAAAAAGTACGTTATTACTCCCGTAAGCTATGTAAAATAATGCAATTTCCTCTTCGAACTTAGCTTCAACTGGTTTTATAGCCTGATATTTTTCCCATATTACGACACACGTGTGACCAAATTTAAGCTTTTTTTTCTCTGCCGTGTAGACGACGTGTGGAGGGGTAGGGGACAGATTTTATCGACGCAAGAGGGGATGCCTTCCAAATGTATTGAGAATCTAAATTAGTTTAGAGATAAACTGGATCTCTGTCTGCTGCAAAATATTTTTTGTTTACATGCTGCATGAGGTCTAAATTGAAATAAAGATTAAACTTAAAACATTGGTATTTTTGCTGCACTTTAATTTATGTAATAACATACTCGTATGACCATTTGATCATATTGTGTTTTAACAGGAATTGGAAAAGTTCGCTATATTCATATTACGGAAGTTCACTGAAATCGCTTCGAAAAACACTAAAGTATTTATAGAGCTTCTGTTTTGGAAAAACGCTAAGGATTCACTGGATATCGAATATGGATATGACCTGTACACAGATCAAAGGTAAGCAATAGCGGAACAAAAAATACCGGCATTTTCAAAAGTACCTACCACGAAAACTTGGGCCCTAAAAGTTTATTACTTCGTCATTTCCCAACATTAGTTACAATTAAAACGCTCAACTTATAGATATTCCCTGAGCAAGGTACATTGACTCTGAAACAAATTTCCCATTTTACTATCATTAATCTTTGTCCACAGTTTCTAAACGTTCAAACGGCCTAATTGGACATGATTATGTTGATATAGGTCGCGTCTCTTAAACTATGATTGATTACGAGTTCAAAGCTATTTTTGTATAGAGTTCAGACAGGGTTGTGTTATTTTTGTATACAAACTTTGGTACAACAGATGGTTAAGCTTTCACCTTGACCGCCATCTTGCTTAATTTTATTTAGGGGTATTGGTGTGGTCTAGTGGTGAGACCCTGACTGCTATACCGGAGGTCGTGGGTTCGATAGCCACCTAGGACATATAGATGTGTGATAATCACGACCATTTTTTCTGTGCCTAAGTTATCTAAAATATGTATGTACTTTGAAAAAAATAAGTATGTTTTTATGTATACAGACACCTGAAACGAAATACAAGATTTGCTTAGACGGCTTTTTATGATAGTTGTGGGATATTATATTATAAATTATTTTCCGAGTTTTTTTTTATAAGTTACAATTGTTTGATTTAATACAAATGTGATAGAGCTTTCATTTTTCTCAATATGCTTTCTTAATGAAATATCCCTAAATTTTAAGCACAGTAAAAATATCGTTAAGAAATAAACGTATTAAATTGTCCAAACAACATTCACAAAACTGAAAATAGTTCTTGTAAATTCTTGCATATATATTAAATCCAAATGACCGAGCTTACCTTGGAACAACCTTAACGTTTTTCTCGTGGTACCGTCGGAGATGTTACAAAATACAGGGACACCTGTAACTTTGTTTAATGTATTCAAAGATAGTGCCAGCTGACATGCTAGCCGCCGGTAACTTTACTACTATCTTGTGTTTTCTTTAGGATCATATTATATTTATTTTAAAACTTATTTTATTTTCGGCCTTTGAAACCGTAAAACTTTAAACTTATTCTACCTAAAATGAGATTGATATTTTATTAGATTAGATTATTTTAAAATTCAAAACTACCTAGTCTTAGATTATGCCTAGTTAATATTCGATAAAGTTCTTTTAAGAAACTTTATCGGTAGATATGCAACACAGATGTATTTCTAGTAATTTATTCCAATTGACAGAGACAAACCTGAAAGAGGAACATGGAGTGAAGAACAAGAGGAAGAACTGAGAAGGTTGTATATGGAAAACCAAACAAACCCAGAAAGTGAACAAGGTAACAAGAAATCTATATTAAAATAAAGTTTTATTACCGTACCTTTATCGCCTTAGTAATTCCTCTACTTATTTCGGGTAATAATAGGGTTTAAACAAGAGAAAACAGTTAAAGTATGGATATTTGATTTTTAAATAGTACCATCGCGCACAAAAATCAATTTTAAAGTGTGGAAATAATTTTGTATTTTAAAGGTATTCGATTTTTGTTATCCTAAAATAACTTGCAGCAGCACTACCATTAAATATTGTCATACTAAAATTTAGTATTAATAACATACTAGAATTTTGGAAAGCGTGATAATTAGAATAAGGGTAGGCGGTATAATTAGGTAGCACCGTAATTACACGTGCGAGCACAACAACCCACATATCCGGCCGAGTTATGTTTATGTTGCGCGTCCTCAAACACAACACACTTAAACTAACAAACCTTGTTACCGAAACCTTGTGTATCAAAAAACACGATTTTTGCTGACCTGGTAATTACTTAGGAGTATTAAATACATTATCATAATTCCTCCTCTTATTACAACAAGCCTGAGAGGAAAATTCTGTTTCTTTTGCTCCTAATGTGTGCATAAACCGGACATCTGAAGCAGCTCGTTTATATGCATTAGTACCACAAACGACTCCTTGTGGATACAACCCGTACTACATACATATGTAGGAAGAAATGTACAAACAAATGTTGTTCCGCAGATGTAATCGACTGGATCTTGGAGAACTTGATAGACCAGACTCGGACTAGACGCGGTGTTATAAAGAAATTGAAGGAGTTAGGTCTTATTTTCCGCGCGCCTACGAAGAAAAGTCATCGGGAGGCGGCTAAAGAGAAGGCTCCGAAAGTGTTCAGTGAAGAGGAAGACCAACTGCTTAAAGATCTGTGGGAAGAATTCAAGGATGCTCCAGGTATTCACTGAAACACTACTATTTCCGTATAAAAGACGCTTTTTAAGTTTTTGTTTCTTGATATTTCCCTTACTACGGACTTTCCTCCACTTCAAGGTCATACACTGAAATAAACAACAGGATTTTTCAAGTTTTTCCCCGGTTCCAAAATTCTAGAAACAAATGGCAGTTTGACAGCATTGGATGTTCAGAGCGGGTCACTATGTCAATTTCGACATTGTCAACCACTTCCACATTTCAAATTCGTTTGTAACACGACCGTGTATAGTATCGATAAAAATTTCTCCTTACCCATCAAATTTGTATTCATCACATACTAGCAGAAACTCCATTAGAATGTCGCATTATGTGAATTTGTCTGTTGTTATAAAGGGATGGGTTCTTTCAGATCCAATGGGCGTAATAATACCTCGGATGCCTCGCAAGCGTCAGAAGCGTAGCTACGTCGACAGATTACTGGAGTTAGGTATGATTCAGGACAAAGGAGAATGTCGCAAAAAGAGAACGAAGAAATCTAATGCTAAAAGCAACGGCGCAGATGACGATAAATCGAACAGTAAGTTGTCGTCGAGTTTACTTAACCTTTTTTTATTAAAACTGCGATACGTTTGTGTCAGTGTGTGTGTATTCGCATCTGTATCCTATTTCGTTAACGGATTAAGTTTTTCGCTTAAACTTCCGCATAGCAACTGAAATAGACTGCAATGTGTTATGGCTTGCTCAACTGCTCTGTTCATTGGATAACTTTTGGAAAAATACTCATCTAAGATTTAAACTCTTGAAACATTGGAACTGACAAAAACAAACTACTGTAGTAATATGAAAAAATCATATCAAATTAAAGAAACTTAAATGGTCATCAATTGCCAAAGATATCGTAACAAACACGATACTGTAACCTTTTGAATTATTAAAAAAACAACTTTGTTTAACATTTAAATCATAAATGTTCTCCACTACATACACCTGTTTTGTATTAATGGTCAGAACAGCATCACCCTTCACATTGCAGTGTGCGCGACTAGAATTCATTATTAATGTGCAGCTTATCTCCATCGGATTTCCTTTATTTCCTACTTTTATATACATTTTTACATGTATCCTTTATGTATGAAAGAATATAGTAAAGTTTACGAGCCCGTGATGTGCAATAGATTTATGCTGGCTGATAAATAAAATTATAATAGTTCTAGTAAGTAAATGTTCTACTCCCTCCCTACTCCTTTATCCCAGCTTTCATGATGTCTGCTTGTAAAAGAGCTGAAATACTACACATACTACACTACTACATACAAAATATGACTTAGTGCCAAAATCGAAAGGTAGGTAGGTCATTAGTCAATAGATCTAGTAAATTAAAATCATATCTTTGAATCCTCATTACGAGTCCTTATTCGTTTGCATAAACTTTATTTACCAGTTTGCCCATTACAAGACCCGGAACGGAATACACAAATACAAATCCCCGACGGTAAAAGTCAACCCTAACAACTTAAAAATGGCTCCATCCACTTTTATCAAACATCTTTAAAACAAAACAAAGTAAATGAAATTGCTCAATATCTTCGAGAGATACGATGCCTCAGACAGACAGACACAAACTTATAACACCCTACTTTGCGTCGGTGGTGAATAATGTACTACAATTACCTACATGTATGTATGTATGTATAACATTATAATGTTTTCATGTAACACAGGTTCTTCATCGGGATCTGACGATTCGGATTCCGACAATACTCCAGCTGTTAAGAAACCAGCAAAGAATAGCAAGAGCAGTAAACCTACTAATAAGAAAGCATCAAAGCCAAAGCGTGTCGAACTGACTGCTAATGAGATCGCTCGGCTCATGGTGCAAGCTGTCGATAATGGTAAGTTACACTACCTATTACCTGACGCCTGATTTATAGGAAACAAATTCCGACGCTTTAATTAAAATTAAGGGTGTAGGCACACGGTTTTGTTGCTGATTTATGTATGTGGGTATACCACCTTGTCAATGTAAGAGTTTTGGATGTTGCAATTGTGGAAGAGGGTTAACGTTACGTTATTGCGTTACGCCGGGTAATAGGTTGTCTCGCTGTTGTAGTTAGGCCGCCTATAGTTTTTTAAACGCTAAAATAAATGCGATATCGTTAAAAATTGAACACTGTTTATCTATAAATAAACTTCATTTTATTGTTATAATTTGCTGTTCAAAATAATTGATGTAAATAATTATACTTCAAAACACTGTTATTATTACACAAGAGCAATATTTTATATTCATAAAGTATATCATTTACTTAGTTTATAACCATGGTTTCTTGTCAATATTCCACTATTGATAATAAATATAATGAGACACTCGCTCGTCTGTTCGAGCCCTAAGGGATATTACGTCTCATCATGCTTAACCTCCGTACAAGAACATTGGGGTCAGCTCCATGCCTAACCAAATGAGACTGAGCCACATTTTATATGCCGTATTGCTATTGAAATATATAGGGCTTGTTTGCTTTTGTTTTCTTTTTATACTTGTTAACCGACTTCAAAAAAAGGAGGAGGTTCTCAATTCGACTGTATTTTTTTTTTTTATGTTTGTTACCTCGTAACTTGCGATTGGGTGAACCGATTTTCATGATTCTTTTTTTATTTGAAAGCTTGTGCTTCCCGTGTGGTCCCATTATCACCATTTCAATATCTGATTATGGGATCTTGTAGAAATCGGGGGAACTCTTCAATAAATAACAGCAGATTAACCGCAATTGTTGCTATAGCATATCTAAGCATTGTTTACGCCATCACACAGCATATTATCACGCCTGTACTCACTACAAAGGTTATAAAAACTATTTCGAAAAAAATTATGTTCAAGGTCACTTACAAAGTTTTACAAAAAACGCAATACTGAAACTAAAATAAACATAATTAGATGTTTGTTCTGATGAGATATTCGGTTATTCAAAATGGCCTCCATAATTAACATCACTCTCAAATGGCAACAGACTGGGTGGAGGCTTTCGAACAAATATCACTGGGAATTCTGGGTAGTTTCACGGGGGCAAAGAACTCATTTGGGCAGCGCGTTTAGTAGGCCTACCCATACTAAAAATCACAAACTTTCCACTAAAAAGTGAAAAATAAAATTAATTTTGGAAAAAAATAAAACCGACTTCAAGACTACACTAACAATATATACAATTGAACTAAAAAGTATAAAATAATATTTTAATTACAAGCCAAAGAACACTAAAGGAAAATCAACGAAATCATTGATACTTATGCATACTATTTACATTTTAAAATCAGTTATTTTTGGAGTCGGTGCCAGCCAAAACAAAAACAATATATTAATGACACAAAAAAGAAACAAAAACTAATACATACAAACATAAAACACAACCATCAGCGTCTTCTGCCCGGTCGGCACCGACCTCAAAAATAACTGATTTTAAAATGTAAATAGTATGCATAAGTATCAATGATTTCGTTGATTTTCCTTTAGTGTTCTTTGGCTTGTAATTAAAATATTATTTTATACTTTTTAGTTCAATTGTATATATTGTTAGTGTAGTCTTGAAGTCGGTTTTATTTTTTTCCAAAATTAATTTTATTTTAAGATACCTGAAAGTTAATCATAGTACGCGTTATATTTGCGCTTAGTTGAGGTTTTTTAGACTGAAATACTATTCCCAACGATAGGCGAATTATTACACCCATTCTTAGAGATGTAAGCATTTTTCCGAAAATTCTATGGTTTAAAAAAAATGTTATTATAATGTCGTAAAAGACTATTTTCAAATATACATATAACTCTTATACATAGCTACAGGTTGCTTAACGAAACCGAATACGTCTAAGCTCGTATCGCTAGCGACAGACCGATTTTAATATTAAACACCATTAATTCTAAGCATATTGGCTTCTGCAACCAGATGTGACTGTTCAATATTTTATCCTTCTTTAATCAAAATAATCCTTTACGTTATATTTATAGAGAAAAATATCGTAATATTTATGTAATGTATAAATACAATACTTGAGCATATATGCAAGTCAAGAATAAGTTTTGACATTAATTTTCGGAAATGATTACTCAATTTTGTGTTTAAGTTAAGTCGCTGCTGTAACAACTCTATAAACCACCATAAGTTTCTGTTACCCAAAATCTCAAGTAACAGTCAGACAAATATGCTATCACTTTATGTAAAATACAATATTCATCTGCCTGCGCTAAAACTAGATTGATGGCAACAATGCTCGAAATATTCTAAGTATCAGAAAAACTAAAGGGTAAATAAGTACCGCTAAAAATAACATAGCTTGAGATTTTCTTATTTAACCCTTTTTAAAGTTCTATAAATACACATATTTTTTAAATTTTCCCTAAAATTCTCGAACAGATCTAACTGAAGCTCTGAAATGGTTGGCTGAGAACCTAGAAGAGGTCGCTTTGGACCAAGAAGCGGAGGGTTATGATCCGGAGTCAGAGGGGACCCCTCTAGTGCCGATATCACAGGAGGCAGTCGACGCTATGGCCAATGAGATGTTCAAGAAACTGCTTTTGGGAGTCGGTGTGGTGCCACCTAGTGACGAACAGGTAACACTTAAAGCTGTTTTCATATAACTCACAGGGTGAAATGTTTACCTCTATGTAACTGCCTATGGAAATATAAAGACGTAATGTAATAAACACTTTATAATATCACTAAACCGTGTCATAATGAATCCTTTAAAAAATGGTTTATGACAGTACCTATAGGTATATGAACAAGTAATAAAATTTTGTTGAACATCGTTGAGTTTGTCTCAAAGCTCTTGAGTATTGGAGTAAATAATTGACTGTTTAATACGGCCTTATACAAGGGAATTGTTCATTTTCTTTCGATCTATAAGTATCTGTAAAATTAATTTCACATGTCTTTTTATCTTAGGACTTTCTGTAAGTGAAATTTCGGGAGTAACATGGGATGTTGATCGAGTCAATCATATAAGTAAAACTTCAACTCAAAAAAAATCGTACCTATGAAGGAATCCCATATAAAACCTGTCTCGCTTTAACACGTAGAACAATAAAGTCGATATCAGCTTTTTCCTAAAACTCTCACACTTTGAACTAATCACGAACAAATTGGCTCTTCCGGGACGAGTTGGAACTAATGTAAAGCTGTTCTACACTTGTACTGCATTCCATCGACCCCGTCCATTCGTTGCGAATCTCCGTAACATCTTAATTGAGCGCCAAACACCTGTCCAATCATTCGAGTTGCCGTTTATCATGGTAATGAAATTAGAGCGAAATCACATTTACAACTTTGCAATAAAAAATTAACTTGTCTGCAAGAAATATTTAGTTGTGTTTTGAAGACTTGGATGTTTTTAATTTATGTGTCGTTGTTGGTTAAAACCATTATTAGTCCACCGTTCCATACCGTTACCGTGACGCTCTTGTTATTCTTAAAAAAACTATGAATGAAAGTCTGACACTACCAGCTGCCTCCCTCGAGGAGGTGGGTGTCCGTGAGGATTTCCCCGAAAGAAATAGGGACCTGTCAATTATCTCGATCTGAATCGATACGTCCCGCCATCTACCTCTCGGCCTGCTCCGAGGTCTAGGCTTAGTAAATTATATTAATTCGTACGTAGTTATTACGAATTCAAAATTATTTCGACGTGGTCAGTAGGTATTCGAACCACAAGGTATATCGAGAAGGCCAATCAAAACCAATTGGAAGTGCATTCCACTAAAATACCAATACTTACGGATAAATTTAAATAAACGGTTAAAATCAATTCACTATCGAAATTTTATTTTAATTCGGGAACAGTTACAGATATAAGCATTAATCATTTCAGGAAACATATTGGAGGATCCCAAGCTCCCTACACTTCGAGACGATTAGGAAACGACGCGAAATAATTATTAAAGCAATAAACAAAGAACTTATTATAGACACTAGCGAAACAACTGAAGCGAACACTGAAATAGCGGCGAGAGCCGACGAATCGAGCGATGATGATGATTTGTTCGACAACTTAAGGAAAATGCGAGAAAATAACGCCGAAAATGTTATCAATAAAAGTAGTGGTACAGAACCCAATAATGAAATAACACGCAATCGGAAACGTATCCGCAGTGATTCGGAATCAGAGAATAGTGGGAGGAAAATGCAGAAAATTGACGAAGGTGATGAAAACAGTGATGATGATATATTGTCGTTTGCTAAGAAGACCTTGCAACAGGAGTTGCCGGATTCTGAAGATATAATGATCAATATACCGACTATGAACACTGGTAACGTATAAAATACTTTTACTTCAAATTAAATTCCAAACAATATATTTTTGTTATTCAGCGGCAAATCGGCAAATCAAATCGTAAAGTTACGAAAGGAAAGGATATCTAGCATTATTTTTGAAACAAGTTATAAAACATAATATTTTTTTTTTCGTATGCCGCAATTTCAATAAATAATACTAAAAGGTTCACTTTTTAAGTTATGCATGTAATAACGCTAACGTACTCCGAAAGGGTCAAAGACGTAAAGGGTGCGACTCTAATTGCAATCGAGTTCGCCCCTAGCATGATTAGTTATTGTTTACGTTTTTAATTTAGAAAATGCAAATGTAAGAGCTAGTTTATTTGTAATTATGGGGCTCGCGAACTACCCTCTCCCCTCCTGTACGTACTTGTGTTCATTCAGGCATCTCTTGATTAAATTATTTTCACCTTGAAATGAGAGATTATTTTGAGAGTCTACGAAGTTCTTAGGGGTGTTTGAAAACTTTGAATTAAAGTTTGTGATCGAAGATTTAGCTACAAGCATTGCATCTCTTAGAAATAATTGAATTTTATTCTAACCTTTATAAGATTGAACACTTATTTCTTCTGATGTGTATTTTTGATGTTTTTGCAGATGACAGCGACGCTGAGGACAATGACGGAATAGTCGTGTCAAAAGGCAATAAGAAGAAACGCCGAATAGTGATCGACGATGATTCTGATTGATAAGTCTATTGTTTTATGTATTTTGTATAATAAGTTGATCTTAATTATAAACCATGTGTAATTTAAACACCTTTTTTATTATTTCGTACGAAGGTACTTCTTATAGTCCCGGGTAAAAACGGAATCCTAAAACAGGCTCCAATACTAGAGCTAGATTTCCACCGATTATTTCTGCTGCCATGATCAAATTTGTTTGACGGTGCACATGTGTATTTGTCACTGTTATGACAGTTTTTCTTCACATCCCAAAAACTTATCACCAGTATATTTTATTGGGAATTCAATTTTACGCCTCCACAATTCGTATATGCCTGCTAGACACTACATTACAACGTATGATAATATTCATATACCCGTCAAAGCTATTTTCCTATTCACACAAAATCGAAAGCCGCGGGCGACTCAGAAAAAGGTATATTTGGGTAAAGAACCTACACCTGTGTCTCTGCAAATGTTTGATCAAATTCCACTTTAAATAAACACTCCCTTGTACATTTCGTATGTTATTTCATATAGGAATTCCAATATCATCGCGCCATCGAATAGCAATATAGTCATAGTGAGCTCGCTTGCTGGCATTTGCCTCCCATTGCAAGGGTTGGCCGCGCATTCGATATTGCTAATATTGTGCAATACTGTCGACTGAATTGTAAAAAATGTATTTCTGATGCTACCAATGTTTATCCCAGTAGGAACGAAAGCCTTATTGCAGTTTCATATGTTACAACGATCCCCATTTGTAATCTACCCTCCATATAGCCGAAAGCAAAAGTTTTTTTTTCTCTTCGACATTTTCTTACCAAATTCGTTATCTGCGTTTTATATCTATGCGATACACAGTGATTTTGATCTGACCTCGGCGAATTCCTAAAGAAATCTGGCAGACTAAGGCTGTAACTTATCTATAAATCCCGAGATGAAATGACACATCAGAAACAAACGACTAGAGTAGTCTTTGTAACTGCCTGATTTGGGCAACGTGAAATAAAAACTTTTTTAGCTAGCCAAGTAAAGTATGATTTTATGACAAGAGTAATTATGAGTAGTGCACACAATTGAGAAGTTTTTGAGCCTTCAGCTAGGTACGAAAATAATATTTAAAAAAAACTTGTTTTTTTAAAGGGGAACCCCTTTAAATAAAATTTAAGTAGGTACACTTTTAGCAAACCATTTCACTAATTACTCAGCGGATCCCTCCAAAACAAAATATCTCTGGAGATTAAATTCAAAATGTACATGTAGCTATAGTGTAATAGATTATTACCAGTGGGGTGTGCACTAAATCTTTTCACTCAGCCATCAGATTAGCGCCCTCGACTCTCCCCTTACGTGTTGTTGTTTTTTTAACATTACCAGGAACAAGCAACCGGGACGTGGCGGGAATTGTATCAGATTTCACATTTAAATTACGTTTGACTGATGATGGCGCAGCCCTTAAGAAACTGCTAAATCATGTAAGTTAACTGCGACTTGATTGATGTCTAAAGTCATTTAATTATATTATTGGTAGGTAAGTTTTTTTATATTCTGGCTTTCTAGAGCAAAAGAATATAAATAAACAATTAATACATATTTAATCTTAGATCAAATAAAAGTGTTATAGAATTAAGTAGGTACCTAAACTCATTTTAGCTGTGAAAAAGATATTTCGAAATGTCATCCAAGAAACAACTCGTAATGTTACGTAACGTAACCTACCTATAAATGAAAAAAGTCAATCACACACACAATAAATTGAAGCAACAAGGTTACTTTAAAAACAGATGTCTCTTACACAATTACTCTGATACTGTATTCGACATAGCCGTAATTAAGGCTGACAAATCGAAGGGCGGCCCGCCATCTCTCAGCGGCCGCAGCCGGGCATGGGGGCGCACCGCGTGTGAGTTTGACGCTTGGCCTAACTGGACGGCACATACGTGCACCGTTGCACTATACGTCCTGTTATGCAATCGCTGAACTATTGCTAATTGTATTTGAGGGCATGTATGCAGTATCCACAAAAAGATGGCTAGGGTTTAAAAGGGAAAGTTGCCAACCAAAGACTAATAAATGGATGTCAACACCACACATATACCTATTTCGAAATGTATATTGTGATTGGTAAATTCCATCCATTCCAAATCCTAAGAAACAAAAATGGCAAAGCCTTTCAGCTCTACTATTGGCCCAACTCGCGGAATATTTACATTCACAATCGCGAGCCGAAAAAATACAAACGATCGTTTGATCGCGTAATCCCGCGGGCGATCAAGTATTTCTTATTCAAATGTAGACGGCTATTTTAATGTTCCAACAGCACGCCATCAATCTTTGCCGAGCCCGAACGTGGCCCATTACGACCACCCTCTTGCAATTATCCACTCGAATAAAAACGTTTTAAGTGTTAAATTAACGATATCTCAGTCAGACGAGAGCTTGTCTGACTAAGTGATTAATTCCGGACCCGAGAAATGATAGTGTACCGAGTTGCGCTCTCGAGACTCACTTCTCATTTATATCTATTACAGACCTATTCGTGTGTATTGTAATGCTTTCAGATGTATATATTCATAACGCTTTTATGCTACGTTTGGTGTCTAAAATCAAGATCTTCTGAATGCTCAATCACAAAACTTGTCTATTAATAACGATTATATAAAAGACTAAACAAAGCAATCAAAAATCTTACTCTATAATTTTGATTGAATAAAATCATAATTTTCGTTAAAAGAATATTAATTCAGAATATTAAACCAACTTATTCAGCTAATGTATTAATTCAGAACGTCACAAGGCAAACCTTCCCCCGTAAATATATTTTGGAGTATTCCTTTGACATTGCTAATGGTTGGCGTATAAAACTTCGCCCCTTAGTATAACAAACAGCAAACGGCAAATCTTTGCTGCAAATGTTACTTATTTCTCTCTACCCAGTCACTTAGCTGCGTAAATATAAACAGCCTTCATTCTTCTTCTTTACACGCCTCGCGAAGAGAAAAGAATGACAAACGAGTTAAAGAATAATGGAAAGTAAATGAAAACAGCAAAATCGCTTTTGTCAACTGTTTTTCTTCATCCATTGTCGACATTCAGAAATGTTTCCGTAAAAAATGTTGAATATAAAGTCCATGTCATGATAGGTTACGATGTAAATTACACATAACCGTCAGGAGTACTATAAATTGTTTTGAATTGAAAGCCTTTTTGCTTACCAACACTAAAGATACCCAATTGAATATACAGTTTATTTTATGAATTCGTTCATTCATTAAACATTGATGTGGTGATGTGATTGCTACCATTATTTTTACCAAACTTTTTGGCATTATTCAACTCATGAAACGGCTGTGTATATAAATGTTGATGCATATGCTGTTATTTCAATCTCTATTTGTATAACGAGTTTCCTTCGGTTTTTCGGAGCGTAGGACGTAGGCATCTATCTACAGCGTAAATTGTATGGAAGGAATACACTTTCTAGGAATTCGTAGACATTAAGTTACCTACCAGCTAAATTAATAAACCAGAAGAACTGTACAGATCGCTCTATTTATTCGGACTGATAATGATTCTTTTCCGTTCTCTTGAAGTGATAAATGCAGTACTTAACAGATCACAAAGGTCGGTTGAATTAATTTGCTTGAAAGCGTATTAACGTGTCACGCCACCCTAATCACACTTAGAGGAAACGTAAGTAGGTACAATATGCAGTAAAAATATCATGATTATATTTTCTTACGAAGAATCCAACAACATTAAAGAGAGGATGCGAGGGTTCGCGCAGCGCACCCTCAGGTAAAAACCAAATTGAATTTTCCCTCGACCAAATAGAACGGTATCGCGTAGATAAATCTCGAGGCTGCCTCATCCCGTATCTACAGAAAACAAAGTTTAATAGAAAAGTAAATAGAAAAAGTGGAAGTGAAAACACTGAATGTTGGAAGTTTTAATTTGTGCCAGATACCCACCGCTTGGAATTCAACTCGGGGATACTCAAACTTTTGATTTATTGGCTTACAATCGCTGGCACTTGGACATCATATTTGTCTTAAATATTCATTTTAGGAGCGCTTCTGTCTGTTGTCAGAGCAGACATTCTTGGAATGCAGACAGAACACGTTGGCACGTAGCAAGATAAAAGTATTGCTGTTATATTAATTCTGAGAACGTACAATTAGGATCTAATACGTACGTACTGCTAATTTAAAAATTCTTGTTTAAATTATCACTAAGCAAACGTTAGTAACTCAAAATATCTACCTGATAACAACAGTCATTCCCAACTGGCTAAAAACCAACTTAGTGATTGCATCCAGTCAAACGGCTTCTCGAATAAAAAAATGCATAAAAGGTATGTTCCAGATAGTTCGGGAAGTGCGGCAGGTGACCGCCGGCCCCGGCAGCGTCGGAATATTGCGGCTTCATTAATTGCAAACACCCACAGCGGGCTACCTCGTTATTAGGTCTTTATGACACCGCCCCAACACACCTATATTCTTACAGCTTCCTGAACGTAAAAGCATACATGAATATTCATGGTTTTGTAAGTTATGACTGCCCATAAAGGTTAAAGCAAGCTCAGCTGAACATCGTGATAGACTGGGACTAGGGGATTGCGTACACATTGTGGTTATTGATTGATACCTTGTGACAGACGTAAACAAGGACCCGGTCTTCGAGAATTTAGTTAGACATGCCCAAAATTTGCCTCAAAAGGTACCTTGAAACCCCTCTTGTTTTAATAGTTGCTATCTCAGAATAGTTCTCGAATCGGTGTAGGTATCTATCCTAAATCTCATCCTTTATAGGTCAACCAAACAATCCGAAATTATGTAAGTCCAAAAATACTTACATAACATCCATGCAGACACCGATACCATACTAATGAGGTCACGGCAAGCGTTACAACCTTCAGAATAATTATCTTTATATGGGCCCTTTTAATCGAGTACTCCTAACCACGCTTTGCGGTATTATAAAGTTAATGTAATTTTATAACGGGTCTTAAGCTTGCGTTTAATTTGAAAGCGTCGAGACGCTCGGCTCAGCGGGGTCGCTGCAAGGCAAACAGAACCCTTTGGGACGCCACATAGAAACGTTTAACTGAACTTCGGAACTATGTAACTATGACTAAAGATATTGATTACCTTGGTTAATTTGCAAATTTACTCGAGTACCTATTAAACGTATCCATGATAAGCACAGAGATCTACATAATCTTTCTCTATATGTGTGCTCGTCTATGTAAGTGTAAAAGTCTGTACCATATCGAATCCTTTCTTATTCGTGTATGCTAATCACAGATAGTTTATTTATACGATCGTTTTTCTATAAATACTCCTAAGCTTTCATCTTACAATCAAGGAAAATCTTTCAATCTACAATATTTATGAGATAAATATATTTTTTCATAATAAGGACGGCTTCGAAGGATAAGTCCTTATTGGGGACCTATTCTTAAGTATTACGTAAGGTAAATAGGGTTTTTCACCCGACGACGATCAAATCACTACGGAAGTTTTATCAAGATCTCTATCGGAATATCCGATTTTGTAAGGTGGGCGTTTATGAATGTCTAATAACCTCCTTGGAGACAGTCTCGAGATATCTCGATTACAATCATTAGGAATAATGGAAAGGGTTTTGTTAAGGACGAATTCTTTTCTATTTTTATGTTGCGTTCAAATTTAAGTAATTTCGTCGTACCGAAATCGAATCGATGTCTTCGGTAATTAAGTTCAAGTATTTTTTGCTTTTTGCATAAATGAAGTTAGGTTTGGTTGGTTCGTTAATATGTAATTGTCCAAAAATGTAAAAGTTTTTCCTATAATCATACGTTACTGTACTACGATCATGACTTCAAAAATGTTATTGCAATGGCTGTCGCACAATCCACTCAAACTGATATCATCCAAAATTGTTAATCTATACTAATATATAAACCTGAAGAGTTTGTTTGTTTGTTTGTTTGTTTGAACGCGCTAATCTCAGGAACTACTGGTCCAAATTGAAAAATTCTTTTTGTGTTGAGTAGACAATTAATCGAGGAAGGCTTTAGGCTATAAACCATCACGCTGCGACTAATAGGAGCGAAGATACAATGGAAAATGTGAAAAAAAAACAGGACGGGTATAAATCATAACTTACATCTTCTTCTACCCACGGGAACGAAGTCGCGGGCAACAGCTAGTTAAAAATAATTGGATAGCGTACCCATTTCTTAAAAACACAAAATTGTATTTTTAAGAACAAATCAGAAACTAAGAAACTAGCTATCACAACATGAATAATTTTCAAATTAATTAAAAAATCGCGATAGCGTAAAATTCAAAAGTTCTTTGTAATTAAGGATTACGGTGAAGTTTTCTAAGATCGTAACATCTGAATTTGTTTGCTCAAAAATATTATTAAGGTTGGAAGGTCATCGACCTATAATTCTTAGAGCTTGGTTGAGGGGGCATACCAACGACTCTTTAATACTCTTTAGTGAGGTTGTTGTATTTTGAAAGAAACGCCGCTATCCGCTGTGTAGTCCGTCTCGCTTTGACTACTGCAACAGTCGTACTTTTAGCAAAGCCGCCAGCCTTGTGGCCTATCACCTTCAATGATGCGGATATTTTTTTGATGTCTCATATAAATTATTGTTATTTATTTTAAGTTTTCATATACTGAAATTTATTTTAAATTAATAATATGTTTTGAATAGTAAAAATGTATAAAAAAATAACAGATTAATGAATGAATGGTAGCACCCTGTTACTAAAATTTCAATCAAAGTGAAAGTTATTAACGTGATTGTTTATTACCTTTGATCTTGCAATGTGAGAACATTCATGTGGTCTTTGAATTCATATCGAGAGCTGAAATTCAAATTTTCAATGAAGTCTTATGTTTTACATCATTCCAAACATGTTAGGTAGGTACAAGGCTGGATCTAGGGAACTAGGGGCCCCGAAGCAACAAGGAGTGGGTTCCCGCTTGGTTCAAGTTATTATTCAGTGACAAATTTATCGAGATTTTTTTTAAATGCCTACTTTGATGGTGGGCCCCTGGTCATAGTGGACCCCTAGGCACTGGCCTAAAGTGCCTTATGGATAATTCGGCACTGGTTAGGTATAACTAGACAAGAAAATGCCAGCTTTATTGTCAAATAAAAAAAAAAGATTAAGTGTCATTGAGTCTCTTTTTTTCTGTTTCGTACAGGACCAGTCAGTGTCGCTAGCGACGTAAGAGTACAGCCCCGATAAAGGTTTTCATTATTTGGTATTGTAGCGGCAAAATAAACTCTTACCTTCAACGAGAAAAATAGAAACTGTCTAGCTTATAATAAAGCCATAGAAATCTAAATAATAAGGTAATATTTAGATCTCTATGGATAAATCCCTATAACTAACAGACAGACTCCGCAGTATTAGTATTAGAGTTCTGTCTTAACCCTTGGGGTACGAAAACCCTAAAGAATAAAAACAAAAGTTAAATTAGTATTAGTAATGAGTAGTGCCTAGTAGCAAAAGATTGGTATTTAAGAACCGGGTATAGTCTTTCTATCTTCATATATTTCTAAGCAGACAAAGTCGAGTGCGCAACTAATACTTAGTGCAAAAGGTTCACGCTTCATAAAGGCCGTCCGAAGAAAATAAAAGAACACGTCCTGAATTGATCCTTTCAACAAATCGGGTCATCGCACTTTCATATTAATTCCAGAACAATTGGTTTTGCGGAATAGGAATAGAAGGGAAGAAAAAATGCACGTATCAGTAAACAATATTTAAAAAAACCCACAGACAAATCTATTAAAACGCGCATTATGTCTGCCTCTGTTGGGTACGTACATAATGAGTATATTGGAATAAGTACCTTTAATCACTTAGATTGGGTTGTTCGTTGTGTAGTGGAAGCAAACAAATAAGTAAAGAAACTATCATTTACTAAAACAATAAACGAAAAAGCATTTAAATTTATCCGTTTAATAACGCTCAGGCGCCTAAAAAATAAATTTGGCGTTATTCTCGAGCGAGAAAATAAAAACTATTTTTCTTTCGTAAAGCTCCCGTGAAAGTTGGAGTGCTTATTCGCAAGTATAAATTTCTGTCACACGTTGCTAGACACTCGAGAAAGTTATGGCCGCGGATAGCTATAAAGACAATTTGTTGGCGATCTATTTCAAAGCCTATAATGTCGTTACAGTCAGAAGAAATAAACTCCTTTCCTACCCATTTACATGAAATGTTGTATTGACTTGTAGGGTTCCCGGTTAATTCCGAGAATACTTATATCTGGCGATTTATTTCAAAACGACGATGTCAAGTCTAGGAGATGTCGCTACAAATAATTAAAAAGTTTAAATTCATCTGAGCGGTGTTAGGAGGTCGAAGAGCGGCCGCGCCTGTCAGAAAGTTGCGCATTAACTTTTCATTTGCAAGTTTGGAACGACCTCACGAGCTGTGGCGGCAACTTTGCAATTTCCACTCATTCACGATATGTAGAACATGTTTTGGTGAGCTACTTGCCTGAATTAGTTCGGTAAGTGTACTCGCCCGGTTTGTTTTGAGGATCTTCTTTAAACTCGAGTAAAAACACGCCTTTTAATATGGTTTGAGGGTTATGAGTCGAGATTAATTAGTAAAATATTAGTTAGAAATTCGGCATTCATATAATCCTCCATTTATCAACAAAGCTATAGGGAATTACGTTAAGAAGGTACCAGACATGTCATGTCTAATCCAGTTTCAATTGTTATGAGCGACATCTTTGCTAGGGTTTTAATAACTTCATTAAACTTTCCTAAATTAATTTCATTTGATCATTTTATTGAGAGATGAGTTATAATTGAAGGGGCGCAGCGCAATCGCTCGGGATCCACAAACGGAATAATGTCAAATCAATTAAAAGTTGAATTCGGCGGGCAGAGCGCCAGCCTCCACCGAAGTTGATTCATTAGTAGTGGGCGCCGCAGACCTCTTTCTCTGTCGGCAAGTATTCCACAATATTACGAGTTATCTGCGCCGCGCAGCCCGCTGCCACTCGCATACATTCAGATAATCATTGACTGAGAATGTATTTTATGAGGGATTCCAAACTTGTAGTTCTTATACAATAAATTAAGTAATTATTTTCAGTTTAATCATTGGTTATTGCCCACAATTCAATATTTAAACGTTATAGAGGCAAATTCCTCGAGTTAAATTATTCCGATAGAAATAGTAAACGGGTTAGTGTGTTTTGGTTGATAGCAGTGTCGGTTTATATTTCTTAGCAAATGTAGTACTCGAATCCTGCGGCGCTGTTTCCTTAGCAAGCGCAATAACATTTGCATAGGTCCCGTCAACTGCTGGCGTACTCATAAAAGTAATACGAAAGGGATCACACTTGCGCTCCGTAATAGTGAAACTTTTCCGGGGATCAGCGAAAGTAATTCCCTTCTCTGACTTTGCTAAACAGGGGTTATTTACAATACCAACCCGTTACAGGCTCTCACGTTAAGCGGCGGAAAGGGCCAACAGATGCTGACAACATAAACTTTGCTAAAAAACGTTTTTGGCTCGTGTATTCCATAAAATGTGTAAAATATTTTCACTCTAAAATCCGGGGACTTTCATTTTTAATTTTTATTTATTGAGGTTAAAATCTGATTCCTCCATACTTGTCATGATACAGATTTACAGGGGAAACAATAATTAGGGTCAGGAAAAGTGAATATAATACAAGTTAAAGGCTTATCCGCCGCCAGCGATTTATTCAAACGACCAATAAATATTCAAGAGTAATTAACCACCGCGCCGCGTCGATACAGAGGAGAATATTTTTAGCTGCCGTCGATTTTACGTTAATCCCCACAAAGGTAGATTACGAA
The DNA here is from genome assembly GCF_003590095.1 of Trichoplusia ni. NCBI lineage: Eukaryota > Metazoa > Arthropoda > Insecta > Lepidoptera > Noctuidae > Trichoplusia > Trichoplusia ni. Next base: position 6,976,038 of record NC_039491.1, read on the forward strand.
GTGTTCCTAACTCCATAAAACGCCGCCGGAAAATCCATATTTTATCAAAATGAAAGTAAAAAGAAAATTGCGAATTTATTTTTCTTCCTATCTTTTAAAGAACCGCTGCGTAGCGCTTAATTGAAACAGTTTAGTTAACAACCATAACAAGCGGAATATTATTTTTTTAAAGGAAACTCCTATCAGCATTTAAATTAATAGGAAGATAAAATACGTCTGCCGTGTGTGTACGTACGTCAAATTAGGCACTTGTAAGCACTTGGCACAACAAGTAGAGTTTGCACACGAAACCTCGTGTCTATTCCGTCTGACGGGAGCTCAAAAGATTTTAGCTAGCGTTGGCTGTGTGCTCGCCGTGCTCGGTTACGTAGCAACTCTATTGTTCGTACACATCAACCGTCTTCCTAGCGACGTAGCAACGTAGCGTCGTAGCATCGTAGCGCTACGCTAAGATAACTCCACTAACGTGCCACCAAAGAGGAAACAACCTATATAAATTGTTTCTTCAAGATGGCCTTTAGCTAATCTGTTTATTCTCACTGTAAAAGAGACTGTGTTTAGTGCTAACTTTTCGAGCCAAAGAAGTTACGTAGAATGAAATTTGTGCGCAAATTGAGCAAAATAAACTTACCAAATTTTGTAATAAACCTGTTATTGTTTAAAACAAAAAAAAACCGTATCAGAATAATTCAAAAAGCTTTAAAAATAGGGACGTTAAAGTGATACAAAGTACTCGCATCCACATCGGATGTCCCGCGGGCCGTTTCCTAGAAATCAATCCGGCGTTAAAAACATTCAACTCTTTGTTACCTTTATAATCGACTGTAATAAACTAAGTACTTCAAAAAGGTTACAAACAATACAATGATAGCATTAAAATGAAAATGTACATTTGTTTTCTCATAATTGGAGCTCTGAAAAAAGGAATTCAAAATGATTCGTACGTGTTTTCTCTCGCTAAATGTATGACTTGATTTTTATAGCACAATTTTAATTATACAAGCAATTAGGGTATCCATTTCGAGTTTGTTTACAAATGGTATAAAAGTAGATTACTATTTACTATATGATACCACGTTTGATTATTCCACATTCTTTTGTGCTAAGCTCTTTTCATATCACAGCCCTAACAAAAATCTTCTACAAATATATTCCTTGTATGCAATGTGCAACGCTGTCTTCGAGACATGTACTGAAGCATTTTTCCAACAAAATCCTGGTCCGCTTGTAACAGCGAGGCTCCAATTCCCCCGACTTCTTCGCTTCGACGTCAACTTGGGCTATTTAGTTCGGAACGATCTCCAAGAGAGCTCTTGTGATTTCAAGGCTTATTTCGCAATCAACTCGTCCCTAGTGATCGCACGAAACTAATATATTCCATCGGCAACCTCCCACTAAAATAAATAAACTCAAATTTAAAAGCATCTTTACTCAATAACATTCATTTCTCATTCAATTGCCTCTATTATTCTCCTTACGTAAATCGTAGAAAAATCCAATATTTTAAAGGAGATTGCGAAGCCTTATGACAAATTGTACATTCACTATTGAGAATCAATGACCGGGAAAATTGGCATATTATCTTAACTAGGTCTCTACAGTTGCAATAAAACAAATTCTCTTGTCGAATGTTCATTGGAAGATCTCGGTGGTTTATGTATAAAGCTACTGGATTTACGTTTTATAGGATTTTCGTAAGAATTTTATGATGGTTTTGGTAGCTATTACTTTAATATAAGACTCTGTAAGTGGGTGTTTTTCTGCCTAATAAACTGGGCACGTTAACCTTTCTTGGAAACTTTTACATCAGTGTTTTTTAATTAGGTAACTGTATTACTAACGGTAACTTTATTAATTAATTACTTAACAAACAAAACAATTGAAATATGATATTCCTGAATTATCTCTACAAAAAAAGTTACATACGACCTACCCAATATACCTTAATGGTATGTAAACAATCAAAATACACAACAAGGATGAATTCTAAGCAATTTTGTATAAGAAAAATATCGTATGTGTGCCAAACAAACGGGCCGGTCGATAGCGTCCGAAACCAGTGAGATGTAAACACGTCATTCATGGAACCAATCACGTTAATAGTGACAGTTCCAACCCGGCCACTATTCATAATACGAGTTTTATTTGTCTGGCGGTCGCGCTAATGGACCGCGCTAATTAAATGGACGTCAACCATCTAATACTACAGAATCTGTACTGACGCACTTACCTATAATACTGATAAATACATCTATGTATGTATTGTGTATAATTGTACATTGCATATTCAGTGATTACCCATTGAATTCTGATTGATGTTTCAGCGACGTCCGTTATCCGATCTTGAATGATTTTGTATGTCCTCGATACAGACGCGTTTAATTATAATTTTCCTGTGTATGAATACTGGGTTAAATAATTACCTATGGGTACAGATGTTATGGCATTTTTTACCAATAAAATAGTTACTTGTACCTAAGATTAAAATGTAGAATTAATATCTACTTACTAATGTAACTTAATTGGAGACTTTATCTATTCTGTCTTGTAACCTGTAATTTATCCAAAATATTTATGAAAAGTGTCCCGATATCCAATAACTTACAAACTTCTGAAGAAGACAACTTTCAAATTACGTTATTTATCGAAGTTAAGTAAGTGGTTCCAGTCTATTAAATTAGTACTGGCGTACATAACACACTTTCACCTGAATTTACGAACGTTTTAGGTAAAAAAATGTCTCAAATAAGAAACTAGTTCCTTCAACAGATGTTAAACGAACGGAGTGATCTTAATTAAACAGTTTGTGCTCAATATAAATAGGGTTGCCCTATAATGTAATGAATCAATGTCAAGAGTTTATTGAATTTGTCCTCGGTACTTTGCACCACTTGAATAGAAAACTTTTACCATTGTGGACTGATTTTAAAAAAGGAAGTAAGTTTTTGATTTAATTAAAATGTAGCAAAAGCTTCAATAATATTTTAAGTCAAAACTGTAAGCTAAATAGTATACCTACAAATAATTTCGCCGAACAAATTAATCTCACAAAGTTTTACCGCCTGTTATTCACCAATATTAATATCACAGCCTTTTGATTCAATCGATTAATAGCTCTTTTAATTAATACTTCAATTTTGTTTTTGTCATAATAACGATCAACACTGACTTTCATTGCAGAATTTATATTCAAACCTAGAGTTACCTTAAGTTTTCTCAAGCGCTTTTAACTTACACTTTAAATACGGGAAAAAAGACGGGTTGCGAGCATCGGGAGAGCGGCGCCGGGCGCCGGGTCGCTGCAGAGATCCTTCATTCGTTACGTACGTGATGGGACTGACCGACAAGATGGCCGGCTAGTGCTGCGGCCTGCAGGTTACGATACACACTATCGATCACGCGCTAATACGACACCAGTAATCCCGGTAAGAGCCGCCTGAAACGTGTTGCTCCCAACATTTATCTTATTTGAGTGACGACCCTACCTTGTTTACATTCAAAGGATTCTCAACGCAAAACACTTTATTGGCAAGATAAATACTGTATTTCTGTGAAGCTTTAAATTAGTTTATATTCTGCGTCCGTCTGTAGTCTGTAGACATTTTTACAGTTAATTAATTGCTCAGTTAAAGTCCAATGAGTTATGATATCTGAACAACACTAGAGTCGGCAGTCGGTAGAGCGGTGCACCTAATGGATTTTTATTTTATTTTGTTGGAGTTACGCAAGCCAATTAGTTTTGTGCAAGCGCATCAAGAATACTCATTACACATCTCTCAAGTGAATTTGAGGTGAAACCCGACTTGAATAGTCTATTTGAATTTACTCTGGCCACTGAGTGCAGTTTTAAGGTGATATTGATTTAGCCTGCTTTTACAAAAGGCAATGTTTAAATTTCTGCAAATATATGTTTTTTTTTTCACAATACATCTGGCAAAAAATGTTCTAAGTAGGATCTCGTTAAAATATCTTAAATGGTTGCAATAGTAATTTAGGACTAAAAATGTGAAATTTACAAAATCTAAATCCAGATTATTGTGTAAACACAATCCCTGTTTAAAAACTTTTTAACATAAACAGACAAGTCCGCCGTGCCGGGAAATTCAACTTAAAAATTATTCCGGGCATGTCTTAAAATTCCAGCTTCGTATTTTCGTGTGTTGCCACTTCATAAAAGTGGTGTTTTACAAAGAAATTGTGTCAGTGGGAAAACACGTATGATGAAAGGCAAACCGTAGAAGCTCGTTCTATGTAACACAACTCTCCGACGTACAGATGACGACTTTCATTATACTCAATCACACTAGGAGCCGCGACGTATCATGTGCTTTTTCTAGCGACGGTGAAGTTCGAAAACAAAAATATGCGAAATGAATCTACTGCGACATTCAGTTGTTCTTATAATGATACACCTATAGAAAATGTTATTAAACCATTATCAAGAATAATAAAATAAGCATTAAATTAAATATGGAAAGCTAAGCTATCGTCCTTGACAGAATACGAGAGAACTATCTCAAGCTTTCTTAGAAATAATAAATACAACTCGGACACAGAATGCCCCGTGGCCCAGACGTCCTATATATTCCAGACACTACTACACACGCGTGAGAACACTTGCAAACTAATAGCTGCATACTCCAGCATCTTAAAGCCACGTTAACTTTGTATTTTTATGCAAACAACTTGAAAGTATACGAGGCGGAATTCAGTATAATAGGCCAATTAAACACTAGGGGCAAATTGGCACTAAGATTTCCATTTTAGTTCTATTCCCTCGGTAAGTTAATTAAGATTTCTTTTTTAATTCTTTGGTTATAGTTTTTCTTTTAAAATCCGCTGTTCATTATTGGAGTGTAGTTTAGAAAAATAATGAACGAAAAACTTGAGAACAACTTACACATGTCATGAAGTCGTAGAAAAGTTGAATCTGTTCATTGATTTTCGATACCGAAGTCAATTATTTTTTGTATCTTTGTCTCTTTTTCTCTCCATCGGTGCATTTGTGCACTCTAATCTATTTCTTAATTAGCATAGAACAAGCTTATCCGCTTTAATTTAATAATAAATAAGAATATTATCTATACCTTTTTTTTCTAGCTTTGTAAGATTAACATGTATTTAAATTGTTTCTTGGCCAGAGTTTTCGTCATCAACAGAATGGCCGTTTACATTCGTTAAGCACACAGTTGGTGTCGGCGATGTCGTGACACTCGTGACACACTCGGCTCGTTTGCTGTATCCACTCGTTTGCGCCTTGTCTACGTGACGGGAAGCAGGCCGCGAGCTGCACGTAATTTGAACGAAAACACACCTACAAGACTATAGCACAAACGAGCAGTCATTAAGCCCAACCATCGTGTTACAAGTTCGGCACAACTAACGACCTATGTATGTACAGTTTTGTACATATTTTGGGTACGCAGGCCGGCCGCCAGTTTCCGATTCGTCCGGATCCCGTAAATATGAGCCTTTCAGTTTTGCTCGCTGAATAAAAAGCTCTTGAATTTCGATCAAGTAAATACCTAAAAAAATATCGTAGTATGAAGTCTATAGACTATAAATAACGGAATTCAACTACTTTTATACATCGCCATAGACGAAAAGAACTTATAAGTCAGTTTCGATTTCCAAACGACCCACGCCGTATTAAAACGGCTATATATTTATCGGAGTCAAACACAGAACATTGTTAGCGTTGTATTGTTAGTCAAGGATCAACAAGGCAACTCGTATAGTTTTACCTGTTCGCTTGATCTCCCAATCCTTCAGACGAGGGATTGATTTGTTCCTTTAGGGTTTCGTCCTTGTCTAGTGGTTGCAAGGCGAAGTTATCTGTCGGCTTAAATGTGGCTACCTAAGGGGTGAATTTTTATCCATCCCTCTTAGTATTCCAAGGCTGTAGGCTTATAATTCGCTTGAGGGTGCGCGGAGGGTACGCGACAGGAGCGCCCACACGTGTAACGGGGCTTTTGCCGTCGTTCCTCGTAGAATAGTCAACCGTAAAGACAAGCCGAAGTTTAACCTTGCAGTATTCTTTTTATAACTGAGCTCAGAACCTCTCCTGACATTCAGAAAAAACATGTTTCTAACATTTGGAAGAGTGATCCGTTTACTTACAGGACACAAAATAACTTTCTATTAATAGAAGTTATCTATCTTGGTTTTCAGACTTTGATGAAAATAGAGTTTATTTTTATCCAATTCTAGGTTTCAAGAAGCTCAGCTGGAAGTTTAACAAAACAACCGTAAGGGATAGTTGTAGAAACACTCGGAACAATTGCATTCATCTGAAGAAGGCCCCTTATTTTTTTGTTGTACGAGAAAAAAACCGATATCAAAATGTTTTGTCATTTATTTCAACATACCATTTCAACATTTCAAAAGTAATTTTAACGTGCGGCAGTAGGTAATCAATGAGAGTATTTCGCACGAAATGGAAAGGCATTGATAAATACTGTTGTAAATTAAAACAACGCTTGATTATCACGTAGATATACATATATTGATCCTTGAAATGTGATTAATGATTGCAGAGATATTTAAATACAAATGTTACCTTAAACAATAGGTAAAATATGCCAAATAAATGAAATACAGTTATGATATTATTGAACAAAAGATAAAACTGTCAATTTTACGCGATTACCTACATTAAAATCTATTCGTATTTATGAACTAAACAGACAGGTACATAAAATGTTCATGAAATAGATTTTGCTTTTACTAACTATAATTATTTTTGTTTACAGTACTCGTAAACTTTTCCCTATAAGGTTCACTTTAAAATTTCCACCGTAAAAATGTAATCTCGCAGTTACGAACATTTCATAGCGACCGTAACATAAAAATCTGATCAATTTCGACACACAACTTGATCGCTACTAAAAAAGTGCTTTTCATTAAATTTGATACTGTACGTTCGCTGTTTTGCTATTATTTAAGCTTGGTTGTGTAGTGTAGTTTGGGTGTAATAAATGTAGTACAAGATAAATTTAACTTGCAACATTAGCACCCCCGGCTTCGACACGACGATTACACAACGAGTGCAATTTTTCACTGTTGCCCACCCCTGCTGTGCGGCACAATTTATGACGCGAAGAATGATTTTTCAACATCCGTAAGTTAGATTTATATTTAACAGCCAAAAAGAGCCTGAGCTAAATCACCGATAAGGGGAATATAAAAATGCTGAGTCAATTGAGTTTCGCTGTGCCACCAGTTCCCGAAGCCCGGAGATACACATTTATCTGTCACTGTTTACTATTTTAATGCTTGTTTTGTTTGTTTATTGCTTTTCGTATATTTCAACGTTTCCTCTTGTTTTTATGCGATAAGTAAACAGCACTTCCTGTCTTAAAGTGCTTTGGAATGAGGTAAGGATTCATTGGTATGTTTAGTTATAAAGCATTTTTTCCCGGTCTCCGTCACTAAATTAAAGTAAAGCCAAAATATACTGAATAATTAAAAAAAAAAGTTTTAATACTGCATAGTACTCTGTCGAGTCACACTAGTGTCCTCGATGTTTCATATTATCCATCCCACATATGACATGTCACTCCCACACTAAAGACGCAAAATAACTATCGCGAAGTGAGAAAGTCGATGCTATGTTAAAATATCATGAAAATGTTTGCAGGCTTGATAAAATCGTTTCAATACCACTTAAATAGAGCATGGTATCCACATGCAGCCAATTAATTGAACCGAGAGTGGGATAAATGTAAGGTAATTTATTACAATTCGCGCCAAACGGCCGACCCATTACATTTAAAATATAGCACGTTCACACTTCGATAAAATTGTTGTATTCTAAAATCGATCAAGCCTATTAAAAACAAAGGTATTTGTTTCCGCCATGTTTTTCGCCAAATGTTTTAGGAATATTCCTACTATTTATACACTATCCATTAAATAGGATGGTCATGGTTTTTGTTCCAAAAGGTGAAAATAACAAACTTCCTACATAAACATACATCTTAATAAAAAAAAACATCTCGTTTTACCGAAAGAAGACATTAAAATTTATGCTAATTGTGCTAATGCATTAAAATTGTTTAATCCATCCACGCCGGAAAAGCAACGCATATTATTTATTTTGACACATACGAAAATTCTTTAAGTATAAGTCGGGAAAGGTCTTAGAGCATTCAGATTTCAAAAACAACATGATTTTCTTAAAAGGAAATGACTGAATTAACTTATCATTTGTTCCAAAACAAGAAACAATCGTCCAAATAATAGGCAAACTTCAGCTCGGTGGACATCACAGTTATGATCCGTGAATAGGCCTAAGTAAGCAAACCGATTGTCGATTTAACATATCTGGGGCGTGCAGGTCCCAGATATATGGGCCAGCAGGCCCGGTCACTCAGATTGAGGGCGTGGGACCCACTCCAAATATCAAGCTCAGCATCAACAAGATTTATGATGATATATTGCGATATCATAGACCTGCTAAGGACACGCCCAATCAGAACGTGATTAACGGGAAATTAGCCGGCGATATTGTCATTCAATTAATGCAGAAAGCAATTTAATTAGCATTTATGAAATGTTACTGATTTCCCCGTGTAAGCTTTACTGTATTGTGTTTGTGTTTTAACGAAGTACAATCTATGTGTTTATTTAATAAATATAATCAAAGATTCAAAGATATTATCAAGAATTGAGGTTTATTTTTCAAAAAAAATCGTACAGTGCCAGGCAAAAAATGAAAAATAAATGTTTGGCCGATTTGTCATTTTTACCGTCATAATTAAAAGTAATAGTTCGTAGAAAAACCTGAGCACAGTGGCGCTGGAGAACTAGACTACCGTGAGAACAGTAATTAGCAGTAAATCTAAAAGATTTACTTCTACTATAAATTCTGTAGTAACATTACGAGTATGTAATTAGGGCGTCTGAACGTGTAGCGAAATCTTATCCATGTATAGTGGTTCATGAATTCAATACGCTTTGCATAAAACTAGTACATGCATAGCAAATAACAGAGCTATTGATCGCCCGGTGGGCACCATATGGCGCCTGATATGTGCCGATAATATGCCCATTATAGTCTCTATAAACCGTCATTAAATAGCGGTTCAAAAGTTCAACGGTATCACGATGTGCTTAAATGTTATGTTGACTGCCGAAATTGTTATTAACGAACAGCTGACGTCGAAATTGTTAGGTACTTAATGGTAGGGCAAGCAAAATCAATTTACATTACGAATTTCTTAAATTTACCTGAGCCTAGTAATATAGAGCTTTTACTTGTAGTATTTTTTCTTTGTCCACGTTCAAAATTTATTGGATAAACAATACCTAGAAAACTTTTTGTTTTTGTTTTGTCTTTGCGCTAACTGGCCAGTACGAAACACGTACAAAGGTATCATGAGTCGTGGATTTCTTTGTGTCCCTGAACAAACAACACTAATTAAATTACATTTCGTTTCTATATTTTATTTTAAATGTCTCACTTTGTGGATATATTTAATTAATTAAACGTTTACGACACTTAATAACGAAATATACAGAAATAAGTTCTTGTAAGACATTTTAATGGTGTTTGGCAAAGTTTAAGAACGAGTTACATTGCAACGTGTAATTTAGTTTTGCTAACATGGACGTACAACGTAATGCTCTTAGCCAGAACAGTAATTAGCATTTTGTTTAGAATTATGGTGTTGTGTTTATCATGTGTAAGTAGCTAATACCCACAGACCTTGCCTTAGCAACGAGTGTTCAGTGCATAAATAAGATTCAGTTTCTTTACCTGAGTTCAACTTTTATTTTGGTACTCACTCAATTACTGGCAAGGTAATTAATAATCAGCAAAAATGGAAGTCGATGTCATTCGTTAATCGTTACTAATAGATTTCTGCCGTGGTATAACTAAAATGCCATGTGTTTACGAATTTCCAAAACTATTCAAGATATTGAAAATTCGCAAACACAGATCGATAGATTTTTGTTTTCTCATTGATGTAGCATCAAAAGTTGAAAATTTACCAGATGTTGGATAACGGCATTTATACCACGGCAGAAATGCTGCAAACTCTTTTAGTTTAATAGCAACACCTACGTACATACCGTGGTATTACGTCTGTGACAGTGTACTTAGACATCTTACTACAATATTAATAAGCTTTCCAAAAGTACGTATAGAATTCTTCGGTCGAAAATAGAACTACCTACTTGGATGCGTTTATAAAAAATGTAAAAGACAAAAGGAGGCCAGCTGTGGTTGCGAGGCAAAGGAATTAGGGATTAAAACTTAAACATCGATGTTGAACCTGAAACCTATTTTGTTAGAAAGTGTAGACCAGGTTTAAGAATAATACCTCGTTACTGCATTCAAGTTCGATTTAATGTAGCAAACATTGGCATCGATCACAAATATTTGATGCAAGTTCATGTGTTTGTACTTTGTTTTTTTAAAGTTTGTTAAAGGAAAGAAGAACCTCTTTAAGGATTGTGTAATTGTTAATCGATAGCTTATAGGTTGATCGGTTTAGTAAGAATCAGGCCAAAAAGAAAAATATAAAATAAATTCAAAGCTAAAATATTTTCATTGTTTTTAGTATTATTTTATCCTTCCGTTGCTCTCACAAATCTATGATTACCGGAAAATTACAGTCCAAACTTAATCTGATATAGTTTTTCGAACTTCTGTTACCAAGTTAGCTCCACTGTATTTATCGTGTTAACCTAGATTCGCTCAAAATTTCACATTCTGAGCGCAGAGGTAAATATTAGCACTAGTCTGTGTACGAAGTTAGTTGTATTGTGTTCTGAATTTAACTTACCATTTGTACTTCATGGAACATGTAAATTAAGATATCCTAATTTAGTTCAAAACCAGAATAGACTTGGATAAGTTTTGTAACTGTCTGTACTACAGATTACAGTACCTAAATTTTGATATACGATATTAAAATAATCATCGTCACCATCCTAGCCTTTTCCCAACTATGTTAGGGTCGGCTTGCAGTCTAAACGGATGCAGCTAAGTACAAGTGTTTTACAAGAAGTTTTAGAAGACTGCCTATCGAACCTTAACCCAGTTACCTGTGCAACACGATACCCCTTAGTCAGACTGGTTGTCAGACGTTCTAGAATCCGACTACCTGTAACGTCTGTCAAAGATATGTAAAAAATACTATCATTATAAAATATCAAAGTCGTTTTAAAAAATAACAAAACAAAACAAATTCAGAAACGCCTGCATTAACAACATTTCAAACACCACTGGCTAGCGCTGCAGCACAGCGAAAAGTTTTAACTGTCCGGTTTTAGATCTTTACACAAATAGGAGATTGCTTTTAGTGCGACACGTGATGCTGAATTAGAAATAAAAGGTTGTGGACTACGCGGCGACTTTTATTCCTGGCTTCGTTCGAATGCACTTTAAAATACACCACAGCTACAATTAGCCCGACGGAGACAATTTTCTGTGGCACATAATAGCACATTGACGGTCCATTGGTCGGGCCTGTAGCCGCAATTTGTAGTAGATGTCCTTTAATCACTAACTCGGGTCGAAAATATTCGGTAATTCGGTTCCGAAATGCTATAAAGATGTAGGTAATTGCGTAAATGGCTTCTGTGTTTGCAAGAGTTCGACGAAAAGCAAAGTACCTGTTGTGTAAATTCTAAGAAGTTGTTTGGCACTGATATCTATCAAATTCATTCTTACAAAAAAAAAAGTGTGATAATAACATTAGCAAAAACCCCAATGTTATATAAACTGGAAGTCAGATGGACATTAAATTATTACATATCCTTCACAAATGATCTCGTTAGTAATAACCTCCACTTGACGAATCGATGCATAACATACCACCTCTCCTATTTCCAATTTGACAAATAAAAGCGTAAAACGCAGTCTGTGCCATCGCTATTTTATCTGCGTTAATTAAAAGTATCGTGAGGGAGGAAACCGAACCTTTCTTATTGCATGTGACACGGGAGGGTTTAAAACAAAATTAGTGCGACAAGGGAAGAGCTATTGTTTTACCAGATACCCGACGTTGATGCCAGGATACACATGGAACAAAAAAGTAAAAGGAAGTGGCTCTCAAGGTACATGCTCCTGTCACTATAAGAAGGATATCGACCTTAACATGCGTAAATACGACTATGACATGTTTTTTTTTAATTCAGCCATTACTGTCCCACTGTAGGGCAAAGGCATCCCTTGGGTTTTGCCACTCTGTCCGGTCTATTGCTTTTTCTTTCCATGTTTTGTGGTATGCATCCAGCTCGTCGCATGACATGATTTGAATCGAGTTATTTATACCAAGGTCTTTTTTTCTTTTTACATTTTAGAAACCTTACAAACCACAAATCCACGTGTTTGACAAAGATAATCAGAGGGTGGGTAAATGAGTAATTTTAGCGACAACGGTTCCAGTACTAAGGCAGTGTATTAGCACTTCCATCTACTCGTCTATGCTGCACGGCAATACACTTTGTAACACATTGTCAATGTAAGCATTTAATGTATGTACGCTGATGCAACATTTTGCTGCTATATGCTCTAAAGAAATTCCCCGATCCGTGAGCTACCTAGTTATGCATCGTGGATTTGTAGTTCAAAGTGGCTCAGTTTCAATAAAACCGCGGCTTCATAGCCTTAACGTCTCACCGTTAGAAAATGCAAACTTTAATACAATTTCTAATGCAATTTTACGAGACTGTTTTATTGAATTCTATTTCAGTGAGTCAAGAGAAGCTTCTAGAACGATAAAATAAGGTATTTTGTGTTGAAGATTACCTGAGATGTTTCTCTTTTCATGCATTATAACGAAGGCTTAAAACATTTACTTGGTAAAGAAATACAATGAATTAAAGCTCTATTAGGATTGTGTAAATCGCTTTTATTATACTAGTCAGTTCTACTACGCATGTACCGATCTTTTTAAGGGTAAATTCACTCTACATTTTCCAATAATAAATATTGACGTTAAACTAGAGCCTATGAAGGTTATATCGGAAGCTGACCGAATTACGTCAAATACGCACAGATCGTAGCATATTTTAGTACCTATATCAGAGCCGTAGATGAAATACGACACGTTGAAATTTGATTCCCACCTCACGAAGCTATAACTTTAACAGTTCAGGTCATAAAATAGAAACCGTAGGTAAAACGACAGACCCCAGGAGTGAGGCAGGACTCATAAAATTTTGCATGTTCCGTAGATCGCGCGCCTGCTCAAGTGGAAAATTTCACTCGTACACGCCAGTACGCAACATTTACGACTTTTTCATGACGTTATACAAGAACAGCTTCTACAGAACTATAAAATCGTCCACGTTCACGGCTTTTTTCTTTTTCAAATACGAACTACCTGAAAACAAAAAACTTGTACCTAGTTTGAAAGAGATGCTATCGTGAAATATTTCCCTCTGGTCGCATTAATTTTGCAACGGCTCGCGCCGACGCCGCTTTGCAGCAATATTGGAAAACATTACAAATTTCATTTCAAAATGGAAAGTGTCTTGCTTAATTCTTTCTATTTGAAAAGATTTTATTCGTTCGCTATTTTCGCAAACAACAACGTGGCTGTCTATAACAGTTAAAGAAAAAACGGGACTCTATCGTCTGTGTAAAATGAAGTCGAAGCGAGTCGGACGCTGGGGGCGGGGCCCTGGAGATAAATCTCGGCCGGCGACATCGACAGCGGGTGCGCGTGCCAACGCACTACCAGCGCAACACCACATTAGGGGCCAAACTAATGTCCGTGATATAACATCCCATCCCGGGCACAACGACGCATCTTCATGACCAGCGTATTTAGATACGCATTTGAGAATACATACTGTCATGTATATAGATATTTATAGAAACGTATTCTTTACAGAGTTCGTTGCGAGTTTTCCTGCTTCAAATTAAACGTTAACCTTGGTCATCCTTTACAGATCCTTAAAAGTCGTTGTTGCATTGGATAAGCTTCCAGATGCTAAGGTTCTATTTAATGTACCTACCTAAAAATATTTTACACACTCGGTAACATTTTGTAGTCACAATTTTATATTCGATGACATGTCTAAAGTTTTTCAATTTATAAAATTACGAATGATAGATAGGAATTTTCTATAAAATTTTCAATACTCAACAAACATTCTGTCAAAGTGGTATAAAAGTTTGGAACTGTAAATGTTGTTTTATGACCGTATGCGATGTTCAGTTCATAGCCGTGTAACCACATAGTAACAAACTTTTGCCTGTATTTGATTGCAAAGTACCGACAATTTTACGTGCTGTTCCACCTGCAGAAATTTCAATACAGACTATGTTTTAGTTTCAACCGTTTGCATATTGAAACGAAACCCTGCGCGGAATTCTATACTTACGAGTCGGTCAACATTCGCAGCAGTCCTTTGGCAAATTTGCTGATTGGTGAATATTTTAACTCTAGAACCATAAACCGTTCACTTTGTTTAAGAAGAGCAATTAGTTCGCACAATCACGTCGAAATGTTGTGCTTGTTAAAAGGACGAACTCCGAAACATTCATTAAGCTGTCTTCCGTAAATCACAAGCCTAAATGCAGCTGGTTTTAATGAAACCACGAGTAGTGGAGAATACAAACGAAACTTAATACGTCGGAGGCTCGCCATATGCTCGGCCGCAGTTCACTTAGTGCTCTATAATTTTAAATGATTGTACCGAACCCATATCGGCCGGCAGTAGCCGCTGGTACTATTGATCGCCGATTCGGTAACTCTGCCTCGTATTTTACAGTAAATTGTAGTTCTATAAGCGCTCGTTCGCTCAGCATCAAAGCCATTTATCGTGGAGTCGGTTTGCGGGCGCGATGCCGCCATCCCTTACTAGACTGACATACTGGGATACGTTAAGGAGCGTTCACATTTATATGATGACTAACGCACGATAAAGACTACAATTATTGAAGGTTTTATGACTTGTCTTATTGCACAGCATCAAACGGCACTTCTGGAAAAGGGCGGACCAAAAACAAAAGTTTATTTAATTGATACTTAAACTTATATTTCGAACGCAATTACGTTCATAAACTAAAAATAGGAAAAACATGTTTTTTTTTTCTTTGATTTTAGCTAAGTAAATTCAAATTGGGAAAATAATACAAATAACAAAAAAAATAAAAATGTTTTGGACATCAAGTACATCTCTGTCATTAACTTATACAAATAAACTAGAAAATGCTATCGAGCCCGTCTATTCAACTGTTTCGTGTAAATGCTTCGCGAGATCACTGCATTGATGGCTACTTAACCTAACACAATGGCTCTACAGTGACAAGTTACATTTCAGTGTGTGTCCAGAGAATATTTCACTCGTACATGAAAGGGCCGCACAGTTAACGTACCACTATTTAAAGACTTATGTATTGTCTGATTGTATAATGTAATTTTATAACGCATTTGGTAACCAAATTCAGCAATTAATTAAAATAGCTTTGTGTGTGCTACGCGCTATCCATAATGACACTATCAAATGTATATAACTTTTACATCGTTGAGCGAATCGACCTGTTAGCTATACTTTTTTTGCAACCAGCTCTTGTAGCCAAGTGTATGTATTTCGACATTTATCAAATAGAAAAGACTTGAATAGAGATGACAGATCAAAGTCACGTGACCTACAATATTTTTTGATGTGGTCTATACAATGCCTTTGTGTAGGATACACTTTTGTCATTGATGATTGGTTATACATTGCCGCGCACCGATGTAGATGCGTGAGACGGTGTATTTAGGTTTAGCCAGCTAGAGTCTGACACTACCCGCTTTCTCCCCCGAAGAGGTGCTTGTCCATGAGTATTCTAGCAACCAAACCGCAGCAATCTCCATACCAAAAAAAAAAGGGATTACTTCAGCGGATCTGAAAGGATAGTAGAAATGTCATTAGGATAGATTGGCTGCGTAAAACGCCAAGTTAATATTTATCAGCAAAGTCTTACTAAAATCTTTAAACAGTTAAATAAGTTATGAGTGTGACATTAATCCTGTGTCCAAATTGTTCTCATTAAAGACCAATCAGTCAAAGTCTGTTTTGAATACTAGTGTACATATAATCAGAGGTAATCTACGTAATATCAACAATAATAATATATTATCTAATTAGCAATAATCCCTCGCGTGATATACTAACAACTAATTAGCTTTTGCTAACGCTTTGGTATCTGCGGTTGGCGCAATTGCGACACATCAGAAATCTCAATGTTTATCTAATGTGGATACGATATACATACATACGTTTTGCTATCGTTTAACACAACAAACGCTCGAAATCAACTCCAATTATATTTAAAAAAAAACAAAGAATGATCGATCAATTATTGTTATATTTCTCTGAGAAAAAGCGATGGGACGTTTTAGTGAAAGTTTTACAAAGTCGTTTAATGTTAATAAAAGTCTTTAATTGTATATTCCACTAATAAATAATAAGACACAATTAACTCGCACCCCTCAGCTATTTCTTAAATCACTGAATAGCCTAATAGTTAGTATTCTTATTCAGTAGTCAAGTGATAAAAACAGTTGGCAAAAAATATTCCCAACAGAATAACTCTATATAACAGTAGATAAACGTGACTTTAGAAGTTATTCCAGGTTTCTGTTCATATTACTGTTATAAACTATGAGTCTAATCTCGTACGAACGTTTATGACAAATCTTTTACGAAATGAAGGCCTTAGAGAATTACGTTTTTTAGAGTTCTGTGTCCAAAGGGTAAAAATAGAACACCGTTACCGACAAATCGCCGTCTGATGGTTTTTCGTCTGTTGGTTCTAACATCACCAGGTACCTATCATGGTTTCTCGTGGACCGTGATAGCTAGGCGCCTAGACAGTCGATATGCTCACGGATGATGTATTAATATATTGCCACTATAATACCTAATCGAATCCGGATTTTATATCTGCCTTACTTAGATTCACTTTAGATATAAAATTTCGATGCAGCCTATAAACGGCTGATAGCTTTAAGTACTCTAATCGAAAGACTGCAATAGCTGAGGGTCCGCCACCTCTAAAAGTTATGTAGAATGTTAAGTACGCTAGAGATGGCGCTTCACAAGACGTAGAGCGCCATCTCTCTTCCACACCATTCATTATCTCTTTTGGTATGAATGGTAACATGTTTTTCTTGTTCTTGTTATTTTACAAAAGGCATCGTGTTATTTCGAGTAACAAAAAAAAACACATTTCACTGATTTTATTCTGACGGGAGAGTTTTTAATCTCTATCTCTATCGTGCTAGCCATATGATTAGCTTTATTTAATTAAATCAATCAATCATAATGCTCTCACAATATAAGCATTATTTTTCTGGACTAAATTAATTAAAAATCTATCAAACGGCTAACTGAAAATTTTCAGATCACACGAAACCCACTAGATATCGTCAAACATAGTTTATATTTACCGACACTCCACAGAACTACAATAGGCCAGACTTCCGTACATTCAAACACGGCCTGTAGTTCGTGCAGCACTATCTGCCAATTCATTAGCAGTTAACATGAAAAGGCTTTTAATCTCCTTTGATTTACTAACAAAAATACCTTGGAATAGCCACAAACTGACCCACTTCAGATGTACTCGTACGAACTACGAGTTATTATAGAATATAAACTCTAATCATGCTGAGTTACAGTTGGGTATTTCATGAGCATAGTATTTTAGAAAATGTAGATTTGTTTTGTTTTAGACTTGGGTTAAATTACTGATTTTTTGTTTTGTTGAGACTCCTGTGCATGTAATTTTAGACGAGATTAAGAGAAAGGTTTGGTTAGGTTATTATATTCGGCACTGAAAACTGGACACCACGCCAAACTCTCTGTGTTCAATGTGTCGCGGGTCCCAGCCCCGTGTAGGACAAACATATTTAAGAGGATAACTAACACTGCATCGAAATGGTGAAAATTCAGAATTTATGAAATCAATTTTCCAGCAAATCTCTTTATGTCTTATGTATTCAGGTAGGTAACCTACATTATAATGATTACACTCCATTTGCTTAAGCCCGATAAATTGCGCTGATTTATTTAAGAGGATCTTACATATCCAAAGCACGTATTTGCCTACACAAGACGTAAGTAAACTACCCGTTTTTATAGAATGTTTCTATGAGCAAGTTAAATCAAATTACTTAATTTGATTATTTTACTAAAGTACTTTAGGTACTAAGTAGTACATAGGTACCTAGTACTTTACGTTAGGTTACTTTACTTTAATAACACAATTACGAATTTAAAAGGAGTATAGGCTAATAGACAATTTTCTATCAGGCATAAACCATACAGAAACAAAAGACACTTAACATTTATATCAAGAACCCAACCATTTCGTGCAATTACCAAAAAGAAAAATGCTCCGAGGTAGAAAAGTTTAAAATTAGCCTCAGGGGAAACTACAAAAGTTGTTTCAAGCTAAACTAAACAAACGTCTTTCGTAAGTATCTGAGACAGGCTGCAGATGGCAAATGAAATAAAATGTCCGAGTGATATGTTTGCTCCATACGTCTTCATTTCAATGACCATTCATTTGTGATCGGTGCGGCCACGCGCCTCTCCCTAGAATAGATTAATGGCGATCCGATTTTCTGCCTACAGAAAATGCCTATGGAAAGGGAAATTCGAGAAATACAGATATCCTATAATGCGGATATGTAACGTTTCCAAAAAAGTCCTAACTGTAAGGCAATCGATTAACTCTCCGGTCTTTGGAAGAAAAAGCTAAAGTCCTGCTACTCTGACGCGTTGATGTATCCCAGATCTCTTATCTGGGATACGTCAACGCGTCCAGTATCTATTCCCACCAATGTCTATTATACCTACTTCAAGGAAAAATGGGATTATTCAGCACAAATCATTTGGTTAAGGAATAATAAAATAAAAGTAATGACACGGTATTTTTTAATAAAACACCTGGTACCTACACATAAAATTTGAAATGAAAAGGCCGACCTAGAAGCCACGCCGTTAGGAGACCCCCTTAGAAATTATTTTTTGTTAACTTTCAATTCTAGTGTTAAGAATATTTACTTTAATAACTTAACAAATTTCAGTTGACCTGCAATATGTAAGAGTACTTTCGATTTACCTGTTAACCCACTTGGCGGAAATGGAAAATTCTTACAAGCAGACACATGTCGCAAAATTGAAAATTCAGGCTGTAGAGTACCCAGAATGTGTGTTATTATGGAAAGCTGAATTCTCCTTTCAACACGACTTGGTAACTACTTCATTCTTATTTTATAAACCGAAAGTTTTTTCTTTGTATTTAAGGATGGTATTTGTTACTCTTTCATGAAAAACCACCAAACTTTTTTGGATTGGATTTGAAAAACAATGGTAGATACACAGATAGTTTATAGCCTGGCCAACACATAGAGGGATATTTTTTTGATGATTTTATGTTCCAATGGAATTATCATAAATTTGTAGTGAGCGGAGAAACTGGCAACAGCTACTACGAAATAAAATACTGAATACTTAAGTATGTTTAAAAATGATGTACATTGTGGCCAGTGACGTATTCAGTGAATCGGCTAGATGAATGGTATTCGAATTGAATAAGAACGGAACTAACATTTTTCTTTTTTTTTTCTTTATAAAGTATCATATGAATAAAGTGGCGTTTCATTACTGTACAAGTACATTAAAACTTTGTGTAAAGCTTTTTCATTAAACTCAAACCGTTAACGACATCTCTGTGTACGCGGGGGAACTAAGTTCAAGTGCATGACTTCACTAGATGCTTTTAGTTTTGAATGTGCTCGACAGAAATTGTTATTTTACCGAGACTGGACAAACATTTTGGTCGATATTCTGTTTGTGAGCGAAAAAACTGAACACATTTGCTTTTAGGATTGTTTGTTTACTTGTTTCTATAGATTTCCATGCATATAAAGGCAGGTCTAAGTTTCGTCTCTTTCGAAAATCAAGTAGGATTAAGGTATTTTTCAAGCCAAGGTATTGCATTCATATATCCTTTTGTTTTAAGTGAACCATGCCAAAACTTCAATTTGTCAACAGACCAACGCAATATTTTCGTAAGCCGAGCATATTGCAGGCGGAAACTTTTCTAGGACGCTCATTCATAGCATGTTGTTTGTTTATCGTGGGAATTTGTGTAGCATTGAATAGAAAAGTAAAGAGCACTGCGATGCGACGAGAATTGCAATGTAAAATATGGTGATGCTTGAAGCTCAGCATCTCGTGCCTAGTGAACAAATAACGTAGGGAAAAAAATATGTTCATTATATGTTTTTCTTTTCTTTCACCTATTCTTTAGTACCTAAATAAATCAGAATAAGAAGTAAATCTTGAAAATGTTTGACATATCATTTCCATTTTTCTAAAATTTTGCATAAACCTATGCGTGGCAGTGCAATATTATGAAGATATGTTGATGCTAGAGCCTATATACCCATAGGCTCAGTTTGGTCTCAATACATTCATATTGATGAACACTTTATCTCGAAGAAAAAAAAGAAAATTAAATATACGTCGTGATGCTTAAAAACGATATGTAGCAAACAATTACCTAATAATTTGAGTTAAGCTGAAAAACAAAATTAAAGCACTTGCACTCAATACCTTTAAGTTACTAAGAAGGTACACGGAACTAAGTAGGAAGTTTCCGAGTTAAAAACTCCAAGTTGTTAAAGGTAACATTTTACTAAAGTTAGCCAGCAAAGAGCGAGAACTACTTATCAGAACTGAAAATCTTCAATTTTACGTTAAGTTTAAAAATAAAAACTAACTATTATTTAATCGCGTGAGATTTTTATTTGAATGAAGCAAAAGAGCATTGGAGTCGAGGTAGTTTAAATAGAGTTTTTTTTTATGTGGTAATTTTAAATGAGTTTAATATAATGTAGATATTACATTATTTTGACATGTGTGGAAGTCGTCGTCTCTCGAGAAACCTACATTTATTCAAATATATTATTATTAATGTATAATAATAAAAATTAAAACCCCAAAAAGAAAAAAAGACAAATGAGACAGACACACAGATAGAGGTCAAACCTAACACACCTTTTTTTGCGCCGGAGGTTAAAAATAAACTCCAACGTATTCATAAATCTATAAATTAAACGCATAAATCACTTAAATGTCCGAAAAGCCAAATGCTTTCAGAAAACATGAAATCGATTCCTGAAATTATGTAACGCAGGTTAAACAAGCAGTGCATGAGGACAAATCATTTGGTACGCCATACACGTACAAATAGCATACGGAATGCTGAATGCAGCGCTCGAAAGCCTGGCTTTACAAATATTGCTAAAGCGTAGTGAACATAATAAGCCGAATCTCTCATTCGTTTGTAAAGGGTGAAAGGTGTCGGCGTTGTCGCTGCATATTGGGGTTAATCTATGATATAGCAGATTTTTTTTATCTTTCGGTCGAATAAATATAGTTTTAATAGGCAGTATGATTCACTGCCAGTTTTTGGTTATGTAGACCAATATTTTGAGAATGATAAATGACAATTAAATTAACTACTACCTGTATAAATATTTGTAGGTAATTAAATTATCCCAAATTATTTTTAGGCTCAAGCATCACAAAACTTCATCCATGTTACTTGTAGTCAATTACATACTTTTCAGCTGACAACAAGAATCTTCCGTTAAATGCACAGATTCATCAAAATTTTATTAGTCGTTGCGTCCGATAGCTCATAACTGCATTCCATTTGTTACTCAATACTCAAATTTTGTTCCAAATCAGAAAATACAAAGTGAAGATGTATTTATGGAATTCATGAGACTCCGATACAAGATGTAAGACGATTTCCTGTGACTAGCCTCATAGAATATCGACAACGAATATCAGAACTAGTACAGCAACAAACTGTCTTCTGCCAAAAGTTTCGGCGCGTCAATAAGTCGCGGGAGCAATAACTACACGGACCATAGCACAACCAGTTCACGAGTAATGGCCGAGAAAATGTTAAAACTTACTAACCGGATTCAGTTTCCTGAAAATCTTTACCCCACTGTTAGTTTATTAGTCAAGAAGATACTTATATATAACCAAGTTGCCAATCGTGCTAATAACTACACAAAGGCTGTTCAATCCAGACTTGCAGGCTACAATGTAGCCCGCCAATGTATTTGAAGGTCCGCCAAGAGTAGCTCGTTGTTTTATTATAGTTTTTTTCTACCTTTAGGGTATTACCGTAATTCTTATGTGAAGCCTGCAGATTGCCTTGGATAGTTGGGATTTAAAATAACCTGGGAATACCCATAGTCTCCTCTACAACACCTTTTAAGGCATCTAGTTATTTTAAACGTAATCATTAACCATATAATAAATACCCACTCAAGCAGCATTAAAATTGATCATTCTGAAATGATGTGGCAATAACTGTAAACTCACGCCTATTTATGACGCCACTTTGAACGTAGGTAGGTAGCTGCCGTAGGAGGTACTTAAGTATGGTAAAGCACCTTATAATGGCGCTAGCAATAATTTGAATCTGCGACTTTTTACCTATAAAATATAAAGCCGTAATTTAACTCTACAATCTACTTACAGATAATTATTTAACAGGAAGCGATTTATTTTACTTCTTGCCACTTAGTACCTATTACTTGTAATTCTTGTATCGCGGGCTTTAAAAAAACATTAAAGTCACATGCACAAAAGGCATCCGGACTTCGAATAACCATTCGTGGAACACACAAATCCTTGTGGGTACTACGCGGGGATCGAATCCACGTCACCACACGCACAGTGTGTTTAGTATGGTACCTAACCCTTATCAACTTATCACCCTTAGCATGGATGGCCCATCCATGCAGTGCAGCATGATTTTACGGGAAAATCGTCAATTGGAACGGAATCATTCTTATCCAGAGCGAAAAAACTTTAAACTTTAAAGGAGTCTAAAAATAGGAATTTCTAAAGTCGGCCGTCTATAGTTTTAAGGTAATTCTTGATCATAACGTCAATCTATATTAATTAAATAAGCCGAACATTGTAATAACTTAACATTGGCCATTCCATTGGATTTACCAAACACCAAAGCAGAAGAAATGTAGTAACAATGCTATCTGCCATTGGAGTATACCCTTTTCTATATTAAATTTTAATTATATAAATAATGCAAAACGTAAAATTTTATTCCTGATATTTAAATAGGAACCAACTTGTAGCGGCTAACTGTAATTTATAAATCTGGTTTCGTCGTCAAATTATGTTACTGCATTCTGTACAAGCAACAAGCTGGGAAACTAGATGGCGTTTTACGCTCTTTTCAACAATCCACCGTTTTATATGCTGGTACTCCACAGATCCAGGCAGTAATAAGGTGGTCACAGTAGTTAAATCTCTCGATGATTATTACTGATGAATACTATTCAGTACACGATAATTATACACAAACTCTTCTCCATTCTATTCAGTCATAATTTTTGTTTTCTTAATAATGTTTCCCACTTGATTTTAATGTTTTTCGTATTAGCATTTCTGCAAACTTGTTAAATGTCACTCGTGTGTGCTATGCCATTCAAAATCAGTATAGGCGTACCCTTGAGTATACATACTGCAGTGTTAACAATATGTTTACAGAAAATATTATAAAGATTTTGAAGTAGTCTATAAAAAGAAAAGGAGAAAGTAAAATAAACATTAAATAAAACAGGTACATTTTATTGAAAAAAATATGTACACAGCAAAACAAATAAATAATCTTATATTGTATATTAGTCTATAAAACATTAATTTCATTGAAATAAAATACTATACATAACTACATCAAGATTATGTACATAATACCATCTCACAGGGAAGTGCTATCGGACTATAATATAATAAACAATATTCATATAACATTTAAATACTATGTCGATATTTGGAGTCACATTTATTAGTTAGGAAAATTTAAGTGGAATCCCTAGATTACGATAAAATACGATAGGTAATATAAAACAGTAAGCTATGATAATTCCTTGATATATTCATCGGACATCCAAAGATCACATATAGTAATTTTGCACATTGATAAATCTAACAATGACGGTTGATAACAAATTATCTATCAAAATGTACTCATGGCATGACCTATTAGTTAACATTACCTAGATTTTTTTTAACTTTTTCTTATCTAAAAATTATTGTGATTAAAAAGCATTTTAGAAATTATTTAAAATAATCTCCCTTGTACCCACAAATCAAATGTTTATCAATTAAGCGACACTTAGAGATATCTTAAATTTATGTAAATAAAACAGAAAACTATGAGATGATGAGATTAGTTTCTAAACGTGTGCTAACGCATGATGTCGCTGTGATGTCTAGTATCGATGTAACACAAACGTCGAATGCCATTCATTACATGAATACTATGTTTGTATATTAAATAGGCCTACTTAAATCCAGATATGGTTTAATAAAATTGTATACAAAACGTATAAATATCGCTGACGTACGTTTATTTCTCTACTATCCAACATTGTTGTAACATACTATAGATAAAATCTGACTGCCTCCTATATCAAAATTGTTGTCGAGTTATCATTAAAATATTTTATTTCTAAAATATTAACAAAAGTATAAAATTATTAACGCAAACAAGTACGATAATGTCGAACTAATATGTACTGTACTTATTCATTATTCAACCGAAACAATGTCGACGCGTGCGGCGCGCGACCCGCCAGGCCTGTGTTATTGTCAATTATCTCCTCTATATCTACATTTCAATATGCTCAATATTTTGACTAGAAATCATGTTATACTTATTACTTTCTAACAAAACACATAAAATTTACAAGATATATAGCATAATTTCTTATCAATTTACAGTTCACTAAAATTGTACAATACATCGATGACAGGTGTGGAATTTCATTTATTTTCTTTAATATCGAGAGAAACCTACTTAAAGTATGATCTTTGCTTAATCTAATACATTTAATGTGAAACAACAATGATTTTAAATCATGATTGCTACACTTAAACAATGCACATTTATAATTTAATATAAAACACTGTATCTTGTTATTACATATATGAAATAATTTGCATAATTTTAGGAACATCTAATGTCTAGAAGGAATTTTGATCCAAAGATGACACATTTCGAACACAAACTTTACAAACCTTATATACAGTGATCCCAATTAAACGATAGGTAATACGGAATGGTATATAATCACTGAACGGTATATTAAATATACAAGTTGGAAATAAAACATCAAGTCTTTAATATAATGAATCTCAACATTCTTGTTCTAACTACAGTTTATAAATTAACAATGTAAAATAAATGTCGTTGTGATGTATATTAAGTGATGAGAAGTATTTAGCTAATAAAACCACTTCATTGTGTTATTTTTGCTATGTCATGCCGAAATAGCCAGTCTCAAACTTAGATCTCGCGTTATAATATTCTTTATCTATAATATTTAAATCTACATAACGTCTGAATAAGGCGGACTCTGTACCACATCCGTACTCCGAATAAGCGGGCGCACTGAACGATCAACTCGCACTAACTAACACTGCTATTGACGGCAACATATGTGATGTATTGATTATACAAGACGCTCGCAGTTGAGTATTCAGGCCGCCCGATTCAAGACGGCGGCTCCAACAGTGTGGTTCCGAGCTCGGGTCGTCATCGCGAGCTCCGCAGCCGGGCGCCGTCGGCCGAGGCGTTGGTCCCGGCCGCTACCTTAGCGGGGGTCTTCTTGTTGTGCTTGTCCTTGGCGCGGGTCCTGTCGGGCTTCCTGTGCCTGCGCGGCGCGTCCAGCTCGGCGGGCTCGTCGTCCTCGTCCTCGGCGAGGGGCGAGGCTTCGCCGGCCTCGTCCGCCTCGCACGCCCTCTCGCTCCTCTTGTCTAGCTCCGCCATCGCCTCTTGAATCGCGTTCTCGAGGAGAGTGTTCAGTTTTCTACTCCTGTTTTAGTAAATAATGATTTAATAAATAGCTGAAAAAGAGCGACAGTATTGTGGAAGTATACGGCTTCTATTGCGATTTATAACATAAAAATCTTTGGGTTGGGTTAATATTACAATGAAATATATCCTGGCAAAGTTTATAACGAGAACAGATCGAGCGAGAATAGGAAGACACGCGTTCGGTTCGGATGCGTCAGGTAAGGTATTGTATGAGAGCGGCTCACTTCCGATGGCGGGTCCTGGCGGCGTGGTGCGCCTCCAGCCCCTCGCAGAGCGTGAGCAGCTTGTCCTGGCGCAGCACGGCGCGGCGCCGCTCGGGCCCGAACCAGCGCACGGCCCAGCGGCCGCGGCCCGCGCGGCCCGCCAGCGCGCCCGGCCACGACGCGTGCCCCGCCACCGGGCCCCACACCACGTCGCCCACGCTGAAGCGCCGCCGCGCACCTGGCGTCACACGCCACGTCAGCGACCGAGCGAGACCTCACTCGTCTCCGACACACACACACGCGCACACACCTTGCGATGCAAATTAGCTCGGTTCCAACTCGAAACGGTAGGCGTGGCAGCAACAATTTAGGATTTTTAGTAGCAATTTGAAATTAAAATTATTTTTAAATAAGCAAACCAATTTCAGAAAACTTCAAAGGAATTTTATACAAATTAGATTTTAGAAATGATAACATTTTAGGTCCACTATAATATTTCCCGACACCCATAAAATTACATCGAAATAATAATGAGACATGTATTTACTTACAAGAATGAACGGATGAAATGATGATGGCTTTACAATGATGCGTTAGTAATGGAATCCCAATTTGTGAGCCAATTTGTTACTTCGAATGTGGTGCAATGGAAAGCGACAGAAAGCCGGGTGAGTACGTTTGAACGCTGCACATCACTGATTTATTCTGATTAGTTTCCAGTACACCCCCTTATTAACAGCTGTATCTTGTATTAACCCAACCAAAAGAAAACCAATGACCGATAGTATCGCATTATGTAGAAGCTGAAATATACCACAATACACATCATTATGACGTATTCGTTCATGGACTCTACAAACATATTGTACAATTTAGTAAATCCGCTTGCAGAGAGTCAATCCAAAACCAATACAAGACACAACATTATGGTAAATTTAGAATTTTGTTAGCAGTGACTTAAGCGTGAGATGGTTCTGGACATACATATTAGTACCGTGGTTGATGAACCCTCAGTCAAACAAATATGTATAGATATGTGAGTTAGATCAAGATTTGTATACAACAGGAGTTATGAAAAGCGGGATACATTCAGAACAATCAAGGCAAAGTTAAGTTCGAGATCTGGTAAACATAACTGTTATTGAAAACATCATTAAATTGTACAAAACGTCGAGATTCGAAATCAAACAGAAGACTCGGTGCGACTTGACCTTTATATTCTACATTAAAAATTATCTTATTATAGATTTACATACTAACTGTTCTAGAACATTATTTTTTACAATTTAGAGTGGATTGACAACAATTAAAGCTAACATTTATAGTATTCCACCGAATTGCATAACAATTGAACAGATAGCGAAGGATCCAAAGCTTAGCATAGAGGAAGGTTAAAAAAATCTAGACTTACCATCGCCGGAACCCATATTATGTCTATCATATACTTTAGGCAGAGGAGTCGTGTCTGAACTCGTGCCAGAATGTGGGAAATGCCTTGACTGTGTTTTATCTGGAGAACTCATACCCATTGCTTCATAATCAGAATCCTTCGGCATCCCATGTACCATGTTATAGCTGGGAGTCCGCATTATCTTGTCAGGCCGGTAAGTGGATGCGT